>NC_081184.1:94350470-94650470 GCF_029867415.1 Vicia villosa | reverse complement strand
AAGGAGATCACATCCTCAGCTTTCCAGTTGTTCAATCCATTGTTGTGAGCAGGGGATACCCAGCTGTTCCAGTTGCAGTTGTCTTTTTCATCTTCCACAGCATTGATTTCATTAGTGGGAAAATGAGCCGGTGATCCTTCGGGATAAGGGATATACTCTGCTGGATACGAGAGCCCAGGCTGAGATATCTCTGTTGGCTGAGCGAGATGCTCGATAAGGCCGTCCCATGCAGTCGGGATGATGTTTTGAATAGAGACTTGTGCATCTTGATGAGGAGTGTATGCTGACAGAAAGCAACCCTCGTTATTTGGTATTTCCCTGGCTTCTTCGAAAGCGAAATTGTCATCGTACTGTTCATCCCATCCAGTTGGGACAATGTCCTTCATAGCAATTTGTGAGCTCGGAGGAGCGGAATATTTCACCATATAGTCATATTTGCCGCTGGGTTCTCCTAGCGTGTCCCATACTTCTTTGGGTGTATTTTGATATTGCTCAGTGACGGGATTTGTGAAACTTTCGTCATTTCCAATTTGATCATCCCATCCAGTCGGGACAATGTCCTTCATAGCAATATAAGAATTCTGAGGTGCGGCATACTGAGAATTATACCCGCCGTTTGGTTCTCCCACAGCATCCCACATTCCCATGGAAATAGGTGGAATTTCATCTGGATATGGCTGAATGACATGGTTCATGAACACTCTTTCATCTTCAATAGCGTTTACTTCTTGGCTGACAAAGTGTGACATCAATCCTTCAGAACGAGGACTTTGATCATTCTTTTGATTTTCACTATCATAGCCCAGACCTAGTTTGTCAGACTTGTAGGGTATATCGGGAAGCTGTCCCCGTACTGTGCAATCACCCTGTTCAATCATGGCTTTGGCATCTTTGAGAGAAGCCATAGTTGTAGTTGGAGTAGCAGGAATATGCTTGGTGGTAGAGACATCTGGAGAGACCACCTCAAATGATTGGCATGGAGTTTCGATGAATTCGTCCTCCAACTCAACATATTTGGAATTGCTTAGGTGACTAACCACATATTCCTCTTCGCCATAGACCGTGACAATCTTTCCTTTTACTGGATATTTTAACTTCTGATGCCGGGTAGAAGTTACAGCGTTTGCCCCATGTATCCAAGGGCGTCCAAGTAAACAGGAGTAGGCTGGGTGAATTTCCATTACGTAAAAGATAGAATCAAAGATTTGAGAACCCACTCTGATTGGGAGATTCACTTTTCCGTATACCGTTCTGGTTGATCCGTCAAAGGCTCTTACCACAACATCACTTGGTTGTAACACAATTCCTTCGAAGTCAAGCTTTTCTAGTACTATTTTCGGTAACACGTTCAGAGAAGAACCGTTATCTACTAGCACATGAGATAGAGTGGTGCCATTACATTCAATGGAGATATGTAAGGCTTTGTTGTGATTTTTTCCAGCAGGGGTTAGATCCACATCGGAGAAACCGAGACCATTGCTCACGGTTAGATTGGCAACACAATTCTCAAATTGGTCGACTGAGATCTCTTGAGGCACATGCGCAGCTTTCAGGAACTTCATCAGAGCTTTGGCATGAGCTTCTAAATATTTTAGCAGAGATAGCATTGAGATTTTTGAAGCAGTGTGCCCCAGTTGCTCAACAATATTGTAATCACTCTTGCAGATGATTTTCAATATTTCCTCCATTTCTTGCTTTGATGGATCCTCAGCGGTGATTTCCACCGGGGTTTGAACTTGTTCAACTTGTGGCTCTTTGCCTCGAGCGTTGACATTTTTATTAGGAACTGGGACTCGGACTGGACCAGCAGCAACATTTGGAGAAATTTCTGGTGAAAAGATTCTTCCACTTATCGTGATCTTGCTGGTACCCACAATATTACCCACAGTTGGAGTAGATAACTTTGCGTTTTCTTCAGTCGAGGTACTCTGCTTAACTCCATGAACGTAAACATTAGTGTCATATCCCCATGGGACAGCTTTGTCTGAGGAGTATGGAAATGGAGTTGGACTAGCAATGACTACTGATGCCACTTTGAGTGTAGCAGAAATTTTGAATGGAGCCTTGGCAGAGATTTTGAATGGTAAGCTGGAGATCACTGAGGCATCCTCTATTCTCATCCTGTTTGCAAAGACTTCGCACAGCACGTCCATAGAAGGGAGCCTCTCAAACATAATGATACGGCGATCCATCCACTTTTGAATTCCCATCCTCAAATTTTCACAACCATTGGGCAAGCAGGAGCAGTAAAAGCAGTCGGGGTCACACCCTGGAAAGTAACCAGCTCGGATTAGCTTTCCTTTGACTTCGCAGAGTGGAGTTGATAACTCGTTCACATCATAGATGTAAACAGTGTCCAGGATAGCGTTGACAGTTTTGTCATGCTTTGGCATAGGTGCAGTGATGACATTTGGAGTTTCTGGAGGATCGAACTCAATTTCCCCAGCATCTATCATATCTTGTATTTTATTTTTCAAAGCCCAGCAGTGATCTGCGTCATGTCCTGGACAGTTTGAGTGATAGGCACATGTTGCATCAGGGCGATAATTCGGAGAGGAAGTGTTGACATTCTTTGGAGGACCTCTTAAGGTGATCAAATCTGCTTTTAGCAAGTGCTGCAATGCCTGAGAGATTGGCATGTTGATTTTGGTGAAATTTCTTCTTGGTGCATCTGGTCGATGCGTATATTTTGGCTGTTGATCTTTTGGAGGTGCAGATGCGGAGATCAGAACTGCCCCTACAGATTGATGTTGCTCACTTTTGCGACTTTTTTGAATTTGTGTTGCATTGACCTCATTTCTCCCACTGATGGGCCTTTTTGTAGTACCAGAGGTGGAACCTATTTGAATTTTTCCATTTTGAATGCCACTTTCGACACGTTCTCCGGTCAGTATTAGGTCAGTGAAACCTGATGATGAGCTGCCCAGCAAATGGCTATAGAAAGGGCCAGTTAAAGTGCCCATGAACATGTCAACTAGTTCGCGATCAGATAAGGGTGGTTGAACCCTTCCAGCCATATCTCTCCACTTTTGTGCATATCCTTTGAAACTTTCTTTTGGTCCCATAGACACGCCCCTTAGTTGAGTACGGGTTGGCGCAAGATCAGCATTGTATTGGTACTGTTTGTAAAAAGCAGCAGCTAATTCTTCCCAAGTATGAACCTTGGTATTTTCCAGCTGATAGTACCACTCGAGTTGTGTACCCGACAGACTTTCTTGGAAGAAGTGAATCCACAATTTGTTATCCGTTGTATGAGGTTGTATCTTCCTCACATAGGATCTCAGATGTAGTTTCGGGCAAGAAACTCCATCATATTTTGCAAAGACAGGAACTTTGAATTTTGGAGGGATAACAACATCCGAGATGAGCCCTAGATCATTGAAATCTAGGCCAGGTATTTTTTGTATCTCCATAGCTTTCATACGGTCTTCCAGCTGTTGGTATTTTTCATCATCCGGTTCGTCCCCAGAATGATCATTTTCTTCATTTGAAGAGAGAGAGGGTTTAGCAGAACCCTGGTTGCTTTGATTGTCTTCTTGTTCACCATCACCGACTGTTTCAGGGATCGGTGGCTTTTTGAACTTTTTGACTGGAATTTTGATCTTCCTTTTCAGGTGACTCACGCCTACAGATCCTTTGGGCTTCTTTTTCTTCTTGATTATCAGGGCTTTCAGTTCTTGTTGCCCCTTTGCCAGTTCCAGAATTGCCACTTGAACTTGGGCATTCTGTGCTTCGAGATTCTTGATGCTCATTTCAGATTCCATCTCTTCTGACTGAAATAAACAGCGAGAAGATGAGAAATCCGTCATGTGAACCTGTTATGCAATGTGTATGACTGGATGCCATGTGTATGCAATGTATGAAATATATGTGCAATGCATGAAGTGAAATGTGTGTGCAATGTTTCAAGGATCTTAGAGTTTAGATTTGTTAAAGAAGAAACAAACGTTAGTTAATCAATTTATTTCTTTTCTTTTTTTTTTTGCTTCTTTTTTCTTTGCCTCATTTGGGCTTACAAGACAGAAATAAAATAAATGATCCTTCAGGTCTCCCGTGGACGCTTTCTCTTTGCCCCCAGGAATGTGTTGATCTGCTGTTCTTCTTGAAGCTGTCTGGTGAGCTCCAATATCCTTCTCTCATAGTCTTGACAGTATGATTTGAAGGTGTCTCTTTCCTCTTTGAGTTGAACCCAAGATTTTTGCAACTCTTCTAGGTTAGTTGGCATGTCCGGGTGTAGAATAACTTGAGGTTCATATCCTTCGACCTCTGGTTCAATAGTCACAGGTAGAACAGCAGGATATGGCATAAGGAGTTTCTGAGCATGAGTGCGGACCCATCTGAGGTAGGGTTCCATAGGAATAGAATTCCATTGCCCCAGAGTTTTGCTTTCTATTCTATAGACACTGCCCCATGCATGTATGAACCTTCGTCGGTGTCTATGAGAATCATTCTCGTAATCAAACACAATGCCATGGATAATCATGTCATGAGGACCGTTGCTCCTTGCATATCCGAATTGGCGTAGAGCTAAAGAGGGATTGTAAGTGATGCCTCCTTTGATGCCAAGGAGTGGTACATTAGGGTACTCTCCACAATGCTCAATGATAGTAATGTCTCTTTGAAAGAAGTTGTTCCACCGGATATCTGAATGAGACAAAGACATAATCCTGCGAGACCATTGCATTCTTTGTTCATTTCTCAACACTGATCGGGGAAGATGAAATGTAAACCACCTAGCCAGTAGTGGTATACAGCACATGAGAGTTCCTCGTTTCTTCATGGTACGAGTGTGTAGAATGTCTCCCAGCAATGTTGGTACCGGGTTACGGATTAGGAAAAGGTTGATGATGTGTACACTTATGAACTGGTCGGGATTTGGGAATAAAACCAACCCATAGATCAAAACTGCCATAACTTCCTCAAAAGCTGGATAACTTTTGTTTTCTAGCAGTAGTCGAGCCTTTTCCAATAAGAACTTGGCAAGCAAACCCTTAACTCCACTCTTTGTTTCCCAATTGGACTCGATTTCTGATTTCCGCAGATGTAAAGCAGCAGCAATGACTTCAGGTTTTGGAATCCTTTCTAAACCAGTGAAAGGTAATCGATTTCGAACAGGTAATCCAATCAGTTCAGAGAATTCTTCCAAAGTGGGTACCAACTGGTAATCAGGAAAAGTAAAGCAATGATGTTCAGGGTCAAAGAACTGGAACAGGACCCGTATCATATCTCCTTCAAATTTCGAGGTAACCAAATGGAGTAGGTGACCATGCCTTTCAGTGAATTGAACATTCCTGGGGAATTCTGACACTGAGTCTTTTAGTTCAGATGGTACCGTTGAGATGTTGATTCGGATGTAATCTTTGGTGGCGGGAGCCATTACCTGCAAAAACAAAGGTAAACTCTTTGATCCTTGAAGTGTTTGGTGCAAAAAATGATATGCTTATGATGCAAACATGTGGCACAAAAAAACAAATCAAACAATAGCCTTAGGTTTAAAGGCTTGCATGGAGCTGATAGGTGATACCCTTCCCCACTGAAGTTGAGTTGGTTAAAACCTGTCCTAGAATAGCATTCGGGTTCTATGATCCTTGGAAGTAACATCTCAATACGGCGCTCGAGCGGCCGATCAAAATATTCCTCGAGGATAACTAACTTCGATCAATTTCAAAGCTAGCCACTTAATAGGCCACAAGTCAAGTTCAACTAAAAAGGTTCTAAGACAAATTAGTGTTTAATGACATTTCGGAAGCCTAATATACTCCTTGATCGTATTCAAGGGACATCAGTATAAACCAAAGTATCGCACTAACGATGACTACCAGATCAACCGTATCGGTACATGCCGTACAGTTTCCTTGGTCTATTGTCATATACTTAAGGTATCTCGAGATTCGGGTTAGAATCTTTCACACAAGCAAAATACCCAAACAAACCTTTGAAAAATAGAGCAATCAAGTCAATCAATTGAAAACATCGAAGTGATCTATTCTCTTAAGGTAACCCCTTTTTGAAAACATTTTGTTTTTGAAAGTGTATTCCCCAGCAGAGTCGCCAGTTCTGTGGACCTCCGATTTTTTTAATTCCGGGCCATACCTCTGTTCTGTAGAGATACGTGAACTGACTCTTTTTTATCGCTTAATGCTTTCACATTTTTGAAAATATCACAGAGTCGCCACCGACCTTTTATTTTATCCAATTAAGGAAAGGTTTATAAAAGAAACAGAAAAAAGACCTTTAAGAAATTCTGGGTAAGGGGGTAGGTTATACAAAGGGAAGGTGTTAGCACCCTTTGTATCCATGGTTATCCATGGGCTCTTAAGTTTGCTTAGCTCACTTGTTTTTCGATCACTTTTCAATTGCTCTGAAATTGCTCATATGTGGTTTCAAATACCTTTGTAATTTGAATTTTGTAATGATCCGTGTGTGGATGTATACAAAATGCTTGTTTATCTTTCAAAAGATGTTTTGAAAAGAACGTTAACTTTGTAATAATCCGTGTTTGGATGTATACAAAGTATTGTCTTTTTTGAAAGTTTTGTTTTGAAAAATCAACAGTGTATGAGAATTTTGTTTGTTTTGATTTGAGCAAGCAAACTAGGAGGTCTACCCTGAGTTGTAAGGTCTTTATCCTATTTCCTTTAAAAATCTATCTTTTCACCGGATATAAAAGCAAGGTTCGATTTTGTACTCAAAACAGTAGAATTTTGACTTTGATTTTGAAAAGAATGAGAAGGAATTACCTTAAGAGGTGCAAGTGTGATTGTGATCGGACTCAGATATTTTATCTTTGAAGTTAGTGATCTAACGGTTCAATTTTATCTTTGACATACACGCAGTTTATATTTGCTGGAAATTAAAATGCGGAAATGTAAAGTGCGGAAAGTAAATCTACGCTATTACATCGATTGTGCAGGAAATGTAAACTAGCCTATTTACATGAATTTGACATCCTATACATTTATCTAGGAATTTAAATTGCAAGAAAAATAAAGACATGTTTTTGGATTTTTTATGATTGATTTTAATTATAATTAATGCATGATTAATTAAATTAAAATGAAGAAAAAAGATGAAAATAGATTTAAACCTAGAAATTAAGTTTAAAATATGTACAAAATATTGGTCAATTAATTTTAAAACAAAACTAATTTTTTTGGAGTTTTTGAAATTGATTTGAAATTGATTAAGTTAATTAATACATAATTATGCAAATAATTATACAAATAATTAAAACTTAGATAGAAAATTATTCAAAATATGTACAAAATTAGTTTATAATATATAAACAATATTTTATATAAAGAACAATTTTTTTTATGATTTTTTGATTGGTTAGAATAATTAAAAAGCCAATATATAAATATATACTAATTAATTATGCAAAATATTAAAATTTTGAAGAAAAATAAATTATTTTTATTTCAGAAAATAATATATTATTTTAGAAGTCTAAAAATATTTTTTGTGTATTTTTTGGATTTTTAAAACTATTTTTAATTAATTTAACAAAGAAATTAAAATAAAATAGAAAATAAAATAGAAATAAAAGGATACTGATCCTGTGTGGTAGGCTGGAGAGTGCATGATAAGGATTGTTTGATCTGGCGCATTGAATGAGTCATTAAATGAAATCAGGTGGTCCAGATGGTGAGGCACGTGGGATACGTTACACCTGCAAAACACTGGATTAGTGGAAAGTTTAAAAACACGCGCGCGCTTCTGGACCAATGAGGGGGAGACACCTCATCGTCTTCAACCTTCAGACAAGGCCTTTTACAGCGCTTTTGTAAAAAAGCGCTATTGTAAGTGAGCCCTAATTCTGCAAAATAACGAATAGGGGTAAACAAGCAAATAAGTTTGGCGCGATGGTACCATTCAACTTGTTTTGTCCATACGAATCTAATGGTACTATTTAGAATCTCTAATTTTGCCTAATTTGGAAAGCCCTAATTTTGAAGCTATGAACCCTAAAATCGTGATTTCGTTTGTACGTGTCCAAACTTCAATTAAGTTTCCAGAAATGATCTACACCTCAAACCAAACTCAATAGTATGTCTACATCTTGTTAAACATGTGTGAATAACCAGATACGAATTGATTTTAGTTTGAACAAATTTTGACCTGTGTAGCTCGATTCAGTGAGCTTCAAGGCTTGTAATTAATTGAGATAGTTTCAGTGATGTTCAAGGAAGGTGTATGAATGCTTAGTTTGTATTGAAATGGACTGAAATTACAAATTCGAATTTGAGTTTTCTTTGAATTTTTTTCAAGTGATTACAAGTGTTATGAGCTTATGTATGCTTCTGAACTCGCCTCCCTTTCGTTACTGAACTATGATAGCTTATTTATAAGCATTGAGTGCTTACAATAGAAGCTAAGAAGTGTCTTTAGTTGCCTTTGTTGAAACTTTGGTTTTTTTAATATTAAAAACCTTGAATTCTTGACCAAGTCATCTTGCCTTCAATGCACCTGCCTTGCCCTTCAATTCTCTGCAGAAAGATGAAGATTCTTTGAGGTGAGTCATGCTTGATTTGTAAGCTAACCATTATCCATGCATTTTCCTTTTAATTTTAATCTTAAAATAAGATAAAATCATGCAAAAATGGATAAAAAAGGTATGGGCTTAGTCTTGGTCGTGGGAGGCCCATAACATCATGGAAATGATGTTTGAATGCTGAAAACTTGGCCCCATTTGGAAAAAATACATTTTTGAGCAATGTTGATTTCATGTATTTTCCCAAAATTTAGCCAACTTCAACAAGGTGTAAATCCTTCAATTTTTGTCATATGAAGTAGATCTTGCACTTTTTGGAAACCTAAACGAGTCCTCTAACCAATTCCTTTGGTCTCATGTCAAAATGATTTTTGAAGCTCCTTGTGTGTCCTTTTGAAAAAAGTGTCTTTTTGTTGACTTTGAAAATGACCTGTAATGTCTTTGATCATATTTTTCAAATGGTGAATCCAATGACTATGGGATCAATGGCATTTGAAAGATAATTGAATTTCCTTCAAAACAAGCTTTGGTTTGAATTTTTTGGATGAAGGATGAGAGAGTTATGACCAGTCAAAGTTGAGTTGACTTTTCAGGCAAAAACCCTAATTTTGAATCTTAGGGTTTTGTTGATTTTTGATCTTTCCTTGATGAATTATGATCATCCAATGATCAAATGATGAATCCTTTGACAAAATATGGACTTTGACAAAAAATTTCATTTTTGACTGTCTGTTGACTTTTTTGGTCAAACGGGTCGTCTGTTGACTGTTTGAGCTGCTGACGGTGCGTCTGAGTGAATTGAAGTTTGAAAATTTGTATGATGGTACTTTGAGATATATGGATGTGTATGAAATCCATTTGAGCTCTCAAAAACTTGTTGCTCCTGTAAAAACAAGAAAAACCCTGATTAGGGACTGTTTGTGTAGGAGACAGTTAAACGTACCTGATTTTTGTGCAGTGTTGAGTTTCTGCTAATCGCGTGATATTCAGAAGACTTCTAGCACAAAAGATCTTGGAATTTTGAATTGTAAAAGATTGATTTGATTGATGGTACAAAACACTGAGAATTGTACTGCCAGCAGTTTGGCTGTCGACTGACAGTACAGTCTGAGTTTCCTGATTCTGCGCCTGCAAAAAGATTTAACTCTGTACCAATTGCATGAGTACTATTTATCTGTAAATAAATAAATAGCATGTGTGAAGTAATAAACAGTATTTGGCGTTTGCGTAAGAATAAATTCAACTGCAAGCCAAATTACTGTATAAGAAAAATTCTAAAAACTAAGTGTTTCATATGTCAGGATATTTGTTGAAATAATCCATAATTATATGAGACTCTTAATTTTCAGATTGGAGTTTTCTTGAAAAAAGATGTGGGCAAATTTTGGGGTATAACACCGTTCCACAACATTTCCTTTGTCATTCAAAAACCTAAAACAAATTCAACCAGTTTACTTGACGGCATAGAAAATAATAGGTAATGAAAATTGGAAATTAGAAAATACAACTACTAACCTCAACATAACCACCATTTGCTCTTTGACGGATATATCACGTGACTCATCAATAAGCACAGAGATTTGTCTATCACCAAGCTCTTCCATAATCACCTTAGTAACTTCATGTGCACAACACGTTGCAAGCTCCTTTTGAATGTCACCACAAGTCATTGTGCAATTTTTTCCACCACGAACAAAAGCATCCCTCTAAAATTACCTTTATTTAGCGAAGTAGAGATTTTACCCAATCTACCATCTCTCTAAAATTACCTTTATTTAGCGAAGTAGAGGATTCGTCATGGCCACAGAAAGCCATGCCTTATGCTATGAGATATCTTGAACAATCTAAATAACAAGTCAAACGAATCTTATACAATTCTTCTGATTCCTTTGTTGCTTTAGCAAACTTACTTGTCACACTTTGTGTTTGATTAATATAATCATCGTAGTGCTTGACATATGAGTTGTGCAAACTATTATGACTACCAACATGACCTTTCAAGCCTTGAGATGCAAGCTTCCAATCTCTATATCCGCTTTTGGTGAAGACTTCAAAACCAAAGTGTTCGACCCTCCCGGGTTGCTTAAATAGAAAACAATAAATACAATAAGCTACATCTTTTATCTCACTGTATTCTAACCATGTATAATTCTTATACCATGATTTACAAAATGCTCTTTTAACACTTCCAAATTGAGTACGAGGAAAGCTTGACGAATCTGGTTGCATTAGACCCTTCAATATATATGCCCTCCTCACTTGGTCTTGAATATCCGGAGCATACTCATTAATTTGTTTCCTACAACCTGGATCACACACAATCTCATTTGAATTAAACTCATTAACCACATTATTAAGTTGTGGTTCTGATTCATCTTCCGGTTGCACAACATTCACATTCTCAATATTTTCTCTATCAACCAAAAATCTCCTCATCTCTGAATAAAAGATAAAATAGTTAATAAATTTAAAAATAACGTAAAAAACCTATAATGAAAAGGTATCAACAAAGAAAACTAATTTATTAATAACCTAAATAACAACAAAATCTCTAAACCAATTTTTAATGAAAAGCTATTTAGGTATCTACAACTAATTTATAAACCAATTTTACATCAACAATTAGTAACCTAAGCTATTTTGACACAAAGCTATTTTGACAACATAGTAAGAAGACAAAAAAAGCTAAATATAACAAAAACTATCTTTGTAAATTGTATATAATGTCCTTGTCATATTTCTCATTAAAAAAGCTAAGAAGATAGACATCCTTTTTAATTTTCCAGCCCTTAGTATAGTCCATGGAGAAATTCTTAGTAACTATAACCTAAGAGTTATAATAATTATAGAAATTCTTATGCTTACAGCTTACTCTTAAAAAAAAATTAATTAACATTTGCTTATAGCTTAGTGTGTAACTATAACTCTTTAAGACCAATTTGTGAATAACCTGAATAATAACAAAATCTCCTCATCAAATCGAAACATTGCTATATACCAGAAACTAAAACAATAAATGAAAAACAGTATTATACCGAAAGCCGGAAGCGTGTGATTTGCGAGATTTGCAATTGCGGCAGTGACGTAGTCGAAGAGACAGAGGGAGGAACAAGTAGGCGATGAAGGTATGGAGCAGATGGAGGGAGAAAGTCGACGGAGGGAGGGAGATGGCGGAAGGAGGAAACAACCAGGAGGAAGGTGGGAGACGATGTTTTTTCTTCTCTTGTTAGGTTGTTACGGTTCAGCTTCTTGTTCCCTTTTTTCCTTTCTTTTTTTTCTAATTTTTTTTAATGAAATCTAATAATATAATATAACTATAAAAAAATTTGGACTGGGTGGAGCCCGGGCATAGGTCCACCCTTGCCGCATGGTGAATTTGCCCCTGTCAGAAACTGAAACAATAAATGAAAAACAGTATTATACCGAAAGTCGGAAGTGTGTGATTTGCGAGATTTGCAATTGCGGCGGTGACATGGTCGAAGAGACAGAGGGAGGAACAAGTAGGCGACGAAGGTAGGGAGCAGATGGAGGGAGAAAGTCGACTGAGGGAGGGAGATGGCAGAAGGAGGAAACAACCAGGAGGAAGGTGGGAGACGGTGTTTTTTCTTCTCTTATTAGGCTGTTACGATTCAGCTTCTTGTTCCCTTTTTTCCTTTCTTTTTTTTATTAATTTTTTTTAATGAAATTTAATAATATAATATAACTATAAAAAAAATAGGGCTGGGTGGAGCCCGGGCATAGGCCTACCCTTGCCGCATGGTGAATCTGCCCCTGCCTGGGTCAAACAACAAAAAAACAACCTAAAATGAGTTACCATCCCCACCAACACTAATCAACCTCTCTCTGTTTCCAATTTCAATGTTTATCTCTCCTCTGCTCTCTCGATTTCGTTCAGCTATGGCTACAACAACAACAATCAAAACCAAACACATATCTTTGTTCTCTCTCGTGATGCTCCGCTATTTCCTCTCTTGATTTTCGCCTCTCTCTCGATCAATCTCTCCGCTCGAACACTCTCGATCGAAAACAATTCAATCAAATCGAACAAGCATATAAAGAATCCAAAGCTCCAAAACATGAATCCCCAACCCCAATGATTTTCACTAATTCAGATACAAATTATAGGGAATTGTAAGGAAGAACAACTGATAAAAACCTTGACAAACATTGAACACTGACAAACATTGAACAAATTATTGGACCAGCTTCACCAAAAAGAAACATTGACATCATTTCTAATGCACCATCTACAATTTCTACACTAGACGAACAAACCCTTTGAAACTCGGATCATAATGATAAGAATAGTGATACCACAAACATTAATCAAACCATTGGGATAAACCAACGTGGATCTATGTTCTTTCATGTAAAGAGCTAATACAATTGTGGCTGAACCAATGATCCTGATGTTATTGACTCTCTGGAGTTTTAATGACGATAATATTGATGTTTGTTGAGTCATTGGTATTAACTTTCAAACTCTCTGATGATGGTGATTAACTGGAAGATATCTCAAGCCACATTGAGTAAGAGATTCCAAGTTCCAATAAAGATACTTCTTCCCCTTTGGCATTATCCAGAAGGAGGGAAAAATAAATAACATATATGGAACGTATTCAAGCACATAGATCACCAAAGCATCAGTTTGCCAATAGTTAGTTTAGGCAACACATCCTTTACTAATGCTTATTTATAAAAAGAACTACTACAAAACACAAAAAGACATTAGACAGTGCTTTTGAAAATAAGCAATAGTTAAGATATCCACATTATACAACACATTATTGTATAAGCAATGTTGTATATTTAATCAAGTATATGTTTTTTTATAAATTCATAAATTAGACGACCCTTTTCTTTAAGAAACTAAAAAGTGTTGTCTTAAATTCATATTAACTAGGAATTATTATTTAAAAAATAGTGTTTTCTTATATGTATATTAGACAACGTCCAAAAACTAAAAAAAAAAAAACACTGTCAAAGATTAAAAATATTAAAACCCCTTTGTACCCGCACTTATATTAAAAAGCGCTACTTAAGGTCGAAAAAATAAATCATCCATATACCAACATTTATTTTAGAAAGAGGTGCCTAATATAATCCCCTTTTAAAGGTGTTTTTTTTAAGCACTTGTAAACATTATTATAAAAATATTATAATATTTTTTTTGAAATAAACTTGTTAAAAATATCATAGTATAAATTATATATGCATAAATTAAATATTATAGTATTATGTAATGTTAGTATTAAAGGTTTTACACTAATAAAGCATTACAAGCATTATAAAAATTTATCCATTTCTTTCAAAAAGAGTATTACAATTTTTGAGCAAGATTTAGTTTTAATTTTTAGATTTATATTATAGAGATGATTTGCAATACTATGGATAGAAGTCTAGGATAAGTAGTTGATCAAAAAATCCATTTAAGGAAAAATTGTAATATAGGTATATAAATATTCTTTCGATGTCTCTTTGTTATAGTTTAAAAAAGTACTTTTTATAAATATTTTTGAAAGTAGCGTTGGTACAAGGATGTTTTATTTTCTTTTCTATCATCCTATGAGAGTTAAACTGTTTTTTTTTTTTACAGAAAATTATAATCATGACCTTTATTTATATTGGAGAGGATTTGTTATCACTATGGTAATATGAGATATACCATGCTTCATCAATTCAAGATTGTTGTTACACCCTGTAATTGAAAAACTACGAATGAAATACTTTTTAGATCTCCGTTTATAACTAGTTCCTGGCTAATCTATAATATAAGAAAAGAAGATGTTGGGGAAAAAAATATTTATGTACTTATCTTTAAATTTGTCATGTCATCAATTTGAGGGCAATTTATGTCAAAAAGTTACTTTTTGCAACCGAACTATCATGGTTAGCATTATTTGGTTGCAACGTCTACGATACAACTAGGTTTCCATTGGTTGTTTCAAAACAAAATATGTTATTCAACTTTTTCACATAAACCATCGTGCCTATTGTACTTTCAAAAATCCCTCCAAAAGTTCTCCTTTGTCCTTTATATTGTGGAACATTGTTTTGCAGGTAATATATCTTTATCCAAGGCATCGTCTTTTGATGATGACAACAATGATGACAACTATAAAGATAGTTGCAAAAGCATCTATAAAGGTCAATCATAAAGTTAACTATAAAGATAACTAATGTTAAGTCAAGCATAGATAAGTCAAGCATAACGCTTAAATGGTTAAGGATACAAACTCAAGGTATATGGTTTTGTTGAATTTAAGATGGCAAACAAAGTGCTCTATTAAAGCCTAAAAATATCTCAAGCAATGTCAACACATAAGATAATATATGGCAAAGGGCTTATAGAAGGAGTTAAATCTCCTAAGTTAGTAAGTGATTGACCTTTTGTATAAGCAAGGTTTTTTCATAAAAGTATATGGCTATAAGCACACACACTAAAACCTTTTTATCAAATACCTTAATGAAGAGAAAACATTTTCAAAAGTATCTTTAAGTTATGTTAGATGACTTAGAAGCAGTGGAAATGAGTAAAGGGAAATATTTGATCAATCTAATCGATT
Organism: Vicia villosa; assembly: GCF_029867415.1. NCBI lineage: Eukaryota > Viridiplantae > Streptophyta > Magnoliopsida > Fabales > Fabaceae > Vicia > Vicia villosa. Next base: position 94,635,410 of record NC_081184.1, on the reverse strand, counting down.
AAGCCATTATGCTAATGGATTAATCAGTTCAAACTTAATTCTCAAGCTATTTAGACAGCGCCTCAATGATATGCAACGACTAGCAATATCTCCTTTCTTTTTTGAATGACCAACAACGACTATTTTTATTATCTAATCAATTAGGCCAATGTGCTAATCGATTAGACAACGGTCAAAATAATTAATTGAGAATTCCGTTTTAGGAATTCCTCTTGCCTATAAAATCATCCAGAAATATGTTTTGACACATCCCTTTCTCACACACTCTCTGTAAAGTTCAATTTAACTTTCTCTCATTAGATGTTATAGCCAAATCCTGTTGTGAGAAAATTTCTTTGTGAGTGAGGATATCAATGTAATTCTGGGAGGGTAGAACTGTAAAATTCACCAAAATGTTATTTATACACCTTGGTTGAATACAATCCATTTAGGGATAAAATATATGGTTTGAAGCTAAACTCGATAAAAAAATTTAGTTGGGGATTATATTTTTTTATAAGCAAACGGACATATATAAAAAGAGCACAAGGGTACTAACCCAAAAGCATAAAAAAAAAAGGAGATGGAAATAAAAAACTACCACCCCCACCAGCCAACAAAAACTAGACAACCCCAATACAAGAGGTGTGATTAACACACCAATCCGACCAAACAAGATTGTCACTCACCTTAAAGAAAGTGATCAACCATTTCCAAGTTAACAATTTAATCATCCCTAGAGTATCGATATTGACCAAAACCCCTCCATTAAAGAGGATTTCATTCCTACAACACCAAATACTCCAACAAAAAGCCAAACCAAAAATCCATATAGTGTTCACAACAAAAAGAGACTTACAAGACACCTCAAGAACAATAAGACGGACAAAGATACTACCTTAAATTGCGGAAACATCAATATGAAGCCAATCCAAGATTGGTTGAAGATTAACCGATATTAAAAATCTTCCAAGGTTTGAGATTAGGCCGATTAAAATTTTAGAGGTTATTTGGTTATCCTATTAAACCAAAATTGAGCTTAGATATTTGGAACTTGAAGACTAACCGCTACAAGGTCTGTGTTCATGGAAAGGAGACCAACCACTTCAATCTGCAGTTGGGAGGGATGAATGGCCACTTCATTCTCATTATTTTATTGGAGAAAAGACGCAAATGCCCATATCCATCATCTTGTAATATTTGGTTAAAGATCAACCACCATTTACTTGTACAAGGGGGTCGTCATACCCCAATTTTGACCCTAAGATCCTACTTCATTTGTATTAAATTAAATCATTATCATCATTCATCATCTCACCTAAAAACAATTCATGCTTCATCACTAACCCTAAAGATACAAGAAGATGCGTGTCTACTTCTTTTGCAAGGTAAGCATATTGGATCAAGGAGTTGAGGTGATTAGGGTTTTTTAGCCCTTAAAGTGATTCAAGCTTCTCATAGGATCAATTGATTTCCCTTCACCAATGTTCAAGCCCAAGTGTGCCTCAATTCAAGATCATCAACATTCAAATTCATCTGATACACCAAGTTAGTGTTTTGACCTAATTCATTGAAGTGTTTACATTTAGTCAAAGCATGACCTCTTGAATTGAGACATGATTTAATTGGCTAGAGAAGTTTGATTCATTGGTGTTGGAAAGATTACAATTCATCTGATGGAAAAGTCAATTGTACAAGAATCAACTTTGACTTTTAGAATTTTTTGCCAACCATGGACTTATAAAGTCAAGAATCATGAAAATATGGTTGATAGAACAATTTGATAAAGTGAAATCAAGAAATTAGAGGTTACTTGCAAAACAGGCAAAAATGAAAAAATTGAAAATTTTATTAAGTCCACAAAATTCATTTTCAAGTGACCTACTTTGAAGGCTTGTAACTTCCACCTCAAGCCACTATTTTTCATGCCCAAGGTCATTACTCAAAGATGATGCATCATACTTCAAAATTGTAGAAGGAATGAATCAAAAATATCATAAGGATTGGAAGCTATGGATTGATCAAAATGGAGTTTCAAAGTTGTCAAAATGTTCCAACACTTAAGAAATTTTTCTAAGTGTTAAAACATATATTTTTTTTCAAAGTTGATGGCCAATTTTCATGAGGATCCAATTTGAGTTTCTTAAAGTGGCCAACATGAAAGTTGAAGTATGTGGCCTTATCTTTCTAAAATGTCCAAGATCATGAATTTATCATACTTGAGCTAAGAGAATCGTATTTGAGAAGATGGAACCATGAAGTTGTTCTTGAGGTCCATTTTCATGCCCAACCAAGATGCAAATCTTTTCAAACATGAAAGATCTCTTGATTACAGGTCCTATTGCTTCTAAATCTTGCCTCAATCATATGTTTACACAAGTCTAAAGAGCTTTGTCCAATTTGTTTGATCATTATCCAAAATTTCATTCCATTTCAAGTTTAAAGGCATGACTTCCATTCTCGTAAAGAAGCTTTAATCACAAACTACTTTGCATTAATCACATACCTTGTTCCTTCTGATCATACACTTCCTTTGCAGCAGAAGCAACACCTCTAAAAGTGTCAACCACTCTAGCTATCACATTGGAACCATGAAAATTCATGTAAAATTCATTTTGTTTTTAGCTAAACCATGAAAACTTCAACTTTCATTTCTGATCAGCCCTTAATCCTCCCATATTTTCCTATAAGTAGAGGCCTCCACAACACTTCAAAACACCACTCAACACACCTCAAATTCCCTAAGAAATCAGATAAACACAGTGGAAATTTTGAAAACTCCATTAAAGCTCAAAATTCATTTCTTTGAAATTCTCATTCCTTGCAAGTTCTTTGCAAACTAAAAAACTCAAAGAATATCTACACACCATATATAAGCTTCTGAATGCATTAGTTTACATCTGGAACACTTCCATTGCTCCACCTAACTCGTGCTCTTTTACCCTCATAAGTGAACTTGGTTAAAGAGTTTGAGACAATTTCAAAGCAAACTAAAAAATGCATTGTGTTCATGGGATATCATACAAGCTAAAGAGATAATTTGTTATCACTAAAAGTGCTTGAATAAGGCATTGGACCTTTCTCCAATAGGTGAGTTTTTCTTCATTTTGAATATTTCTTGATACTATTTTGCTTGTTTAAATGCCATGAATAAAAGGCCTATGAAAATAGGCATTGATTGAGCTTGTTTGTCATTTAATTTAACTTTGAAAAATTAGATTTTTATGGTTTTGTGATATGTACATTTTTGAAATCGTCATAAAATTCTGAGCAAGTTTGGTTTTTACACTTTTGAATTTGGTTGAGAAATAAGAAAGTTGCATATTTGCACTTTCCATTTGGTTGAGAAATAAGAAATAAGCAAGTGTGGTTTTTACACAGTAACGATAACATGAGGAAGAAGATGAAGTTTGTGTTTTCCATTTTTTTCAAAACTCATTTTCATACTTGTATATTTGAATGCGTGAAAGATAATGATTTGGCATTGCGCCCCAGTGATAAAATCGTTGGTTTTAAGAGTCTTGCATCCATAAGGTCTGGGGTCCGTATCCCCCTCGCCCCAGACTTTTTGTTTCATTCATTTTTTCATACTTAGTAACTTGTGTTGTATTTTAGGGTTAAGTAAGTTTTTGGTCCCTATAAATATTGCAGTTTCATTTTTAGTCTCTCCTAGGTTTTGGCAACAGTTTTAGCTGGTTTTGACAACGGTTTTTTGTAAAAATTGTTGCCTAATGGCAGAGAGGGACTAAAAATGAAACTGCAATATTTATAGGGACCAAAAACTTATTTAAATATTACACAAGTTACTAAGTATGAAAAAATAACTCTTTTAAATACCATGATACTTCAATGTACTCATTTGTTTGTGATTTTATTTTCATACTATGATTAAGTATTGTTTAAATGAACATGATTTAAAATATTTTGTTGTTTTGAATGAATCTTTAGGTTTTGTTCTTACCATGCTTTGAGGTCTTGATTGATGTTTTGATTATGTGAAGCCCTAATCCATGAAGTTTGCATGTTTATTTGCTTTAATATATGTTAATTTAAATGTTCATATAATGTTGATTGATGTTTATACTTCATTTATGTTAATACTTGTGTCAAAATTCAAGGGAATGGAATACTGTTGACTAAAATTATCAAGGTATTCACCACTTTGGCCCTTTTTCCTTTAAAGGGGAACTACAAATGTTCTGACTTCCCTATTGCACAAAAGGGATATGTAGGCACAAGATGCGATGTTATGTCGAACATAATAAAACTTTTTTCTCACCTCTCCATTCTTTTCACAAACAAGTATAACAACAATAAACTTTAATATACATATTCCAAAGAGGTTCCTATAGAGTACTATAGATACATAGGGTGCTAATACATTTCCTTTGTATAACCAACCCCTGAACCTAAGAACTCTGTTTTGTTTTATTTGTTTTGATTTAAAAACTTCTTTGGGTTTTATTTCGTTCTTTTCCCATTTCCTTTGGAAACAATAAAAGCGGTGGTGACTTTCACTAAAATACGAGTTAAGTCAATCAATGGCTTAGTCTCAATTTTTCACCGCTATAGGGGTCCGTGAGCCTTTCCTTCTAAAAGCTATCAAGTATTATTGGAAACTCTCAAGACCAATTCTTGGGGAAGGAAGTAGGTCCTTTAGTTTTGACCGAACCTCTATAATTCTCTGTGTCCTCTTTCTTCCCTTCTCTTTTACTTTATGCTCTTTATTTCCGCTGATTAATATTTGAAAATGATTTTAAAACTCTAATTTAAGTTAAATTTGCCAAAAGTTTTCAAAAACCACGTTTTTCCAAACCACACAATTCACCCCTCCCCTCTTGTGCGTGAAGTCTCAAATCTAACATATGTCACAAATATTCACCTCCTTTCTCTCTCCTGCTCCATCCTCTCATTATGTTTTTTCTCCATTTTTTGGCCAACAACGGCTAAAGTGATTTGAAGCTGATGTTTGATAGTTTCATTCCAACCTGTTTCCGATCTTATTTGTTCTTCCTCTTCATCATTATTTTTGTTTATTTTTTTCATTTTGATACTAACAAACTCAACTTCTTGGTATTACAAACAGAAGATTGTAAAAGTTCTTACCAAAAAATGGCCTGTCTTCTTCATTCTTCATGTGTTTCTTCATTTTTTGGGTTATTGATTTTGAGTCTATGAAGCAATGCTTATAGGTATGTATAACCTATAAAAGTTTCAAAATTTATGTTTTAGTATGAGTTCATTTTTGTGCTTTGTTCTGGTTGTTGTTAATTTGATGTTTCTAAGAAACTGTGTTTATTTTCTCTAATTATGTTCTGGTTGTTGTTTATTTGATGCGGATTTGCGTGTAGATCTGTAGATTTGGAATGCTATGTTGACCTGATGAAGATAAAGCGCAAATTTATGATGATGAGTTGCGTTGTTGATTACCTTGCAGCAGGGGTGGCCCTGAGCACGGGCTTGTGGGGCGGGAGCCCAGGGCCCCATAATTTTAGGGGCACCAAAAATTTTTTTTAACCCTAATATAAAAATACTTGCTAGAATTTTATATTTTAAAAATACTGACTAACAAAATTACAGGGGCACTACAATGTCAAAATTAATAAAAGAATTTAATTTCCCATAAATAAAATATAAAGTAGAATAAAATCATTTAATTTCCCTAAAATAAAATCAATTAATATTATGATGAAAATCCCCTAAAAACAACACTATGATGAAAATCCGTCTCAACTCACGCAACTGAATCTTGAGTCTGCTGAAGAGTCTTACCGAAATAACTATTTCCTATATATTGTAGATCAAACAATTGATTCACTTGATAGAAGATTTGAGCAGTATAGCACATATGAAAATATTTTTGAATTTTTGTTTAGTATTGAAAGGCTTAGATCATTATCTGGTAGGGACTTGAAAGCATGTTGTAAACATCGTGAAACTTGTTTAAAACATGACGATTCTCTTGATCTTGATGGTGGAATTTTGTTTGAAGAATTTAAAGTTATTAGAAAAGTTTTAACAATTGAATCAAAATCAAGCTATATGATATTGAGTTTTTTTAAATACTTTTAACTATTTTCCTAATGCACACATAACTTATAGAATAATATTGACTATTCCTATTAGTGTTGCATCTGATGAAAGAAGTTTTTCTGAATTAAAATTATTAAAATCTTATTTGAGATCTACTATGTCACAAGATAGATTAAATAGTCTTGCGTTGATTTCAATTGAAAATAATTTTTTGAAGAACCTCGAGTACGAACAAATTATTAATGATTTTGCAATTAAAAATACTAAGAGGACGATATTTAAATAATTTTAAAGGTTTGGTAAAAAAATTTATAGAAAAAAAAGATCGGATCATGAAGAAGAATAATAAGTCTCTTTATAGTGATTTATGTTTTGATGTAGTATAAACATTGATTCAAAGATCCATACTTGTATTCATTTTGCACAATATCAAATGAAAATGTGTTTTTATCCAATTATTTCTTTTATCCTTATGTATTTATTTTTAAAAACAATTTTTGGGACACCACTCTTTTAATTCGCCCAGGGCACCCAAATTCAAAGGACCGGCCCTGCCTTGCAGGCTGGTACTGATGTTTGTTATGCGAATGAAGCGGAATTGTTGCATATGTGATTCAACGAAGATTTGATATGAGTTGCGAAATTATTACGTGTCTGTGACAATAAGCTTCGATTGATGAAGATTAGTGTGATATGGTTTACTGAAACTTGGATAATTTGAAGATTTGAAGCAGTGGAGGAAATTGAAACTTATAAAGGCTTTGTGTTTAAGTTGAAAATGAGTTGAAGGATGAATCGATGAAGGTAATTGGTGTTTGGAGGAAGAAGTTTTTTTGTTGATTTTTTTTACATCATAATGTTACATTTTTTATCCTCTCCTTTTTGTGTTCATGAGTAGTTAATTTAGAGAGTGAGAATCAAAAAATCTGCTGAGAAATAGAGTGTATCAAAAAATCTTTGAAACAATTTTCAGCCTTTTGATGATTTGAATTGAAGGGTGGAGATTGGATTTGTAATATGAATTTTTTTTTTTTGACAAGAAAATGGATTACTTTAATATTCAAGAAACTGGTTTTTTACAGTAGGAGCATCCACAAAAGTTGATAGAGGAAGAATTATGATTAAATAAATATTTTAGATATTAAATTAGGAGTATAATTTATATTAGTATTTTATTTTGTAATGTTCTCTAGAATGTTCTTAGGATCTTTAAATGTTGTTGAATTGGGCTTTAATTAGTATTGGGCCTTTAGTTTATTATCCATTAGTATTATTATATAATGTAGTGTCTTTGACACATTTGAGAATCAATGAAAATCAAAGTTATGTTTTAATTCTATTTTCTTAGTTTGTTTACTTGTTTCTCTTAGTTTTGTAAGCCTTGTTAGGGTTAGCATTTTGCATCCTAACAATTGGTGCTTTCATACTTGCACTCAATCTCTCCCATGGAGTATTCCAACTTGACACCCCCAATTTATCAATGGAGCATTCCTCCAACCTATCCCACAAACCCCCCTCCTACATCTCCTATCAATTCCTCATTTCCATCTTTCCCATGGGAAATTTTTGCACCATACTATTCCAACACCCATGTTGTAGCATCTTCACCAAATTTATATTTAAATCATGGGTACTCACCACATATGCCTAACTCATATCCATCAGTAACACATCATTCACATATTTATCCAAATCATTATAACAATTATCATGAACCACAAATACACCATACCTCAAAACAGTTTTTGACCTCAAAGCAACCATTCACCCAACAACAATTTCAAACTTATCCAAATCATTTTCAAGAAATTTTTCAAGAATGTCTTCAGAAATTATCTCAAGCAGAAGAAAAATATAAGAATCAAAAGAGAGCTATTGATGAGAAATATCAAGCTTCTATTCTTTCCATCAAGCAAAGATCTCAAAAAAGGTCTCAAGAAATTTGTGATGCACAAACAAAATTGAGAGAAAAATATTCTACTAGAAGAACTACAACAAATCAGCCAGAAAAAGAAGAAATCAAGAAAATTTCAGATCCACAAAACCCACATCCGGCGACATTTCCGGTAACAGTTCCGACAACTATTCCGACAACAATTCCGGCAACAATTCCGACGATAAATCCAACATTTTTTCTTCTGAAAAATCCGGTAACATTTCTGCCATCATCTCTAGTGTCATCTCCTCCAAAAAAACAACAAGATCTAAAACCACCATACACAGTTTTATCTTCATCTCCGATTCTGTTTTCATTGTTTAAAAATTCCTTTTTGCACTCATCGGAAAAACCACCGGATTTGTTATTCCCATTGCCGAAATTACCGAAACCACCGGATTCTAAGAAGGTAAACACCCAACCCAAGTTCTATATGAATTTGTTATGCTGTAATTGAAATGAGTTTTTTATTTTGAAATTTGAAAGAATTGGTTGTAACTTTGTAGTGGAATGAATTTGAAATTTTAATTGGCTTGAAATGTTGAGACTTGCTTGGTATGCTTGCTGCGTGTGAAACTTAGTGTGGTCCCACTTTGCTTCAATCTCATGGCTTAATGAAATATGTTTCAAAAAGGAAATTCTTTATGCATCCATATATAAGGTAAAAAAACACCACTAATATATATGAGAGATCAAATTACACTCGACGAGTTACACCATAAATTACACTCGTTCGTAATTTTATTTTGAATAAATATTTTTTAAAATTAACCGTTCGATTGAAACATACTATCATATAGATCATACCTATAAAGTTTGAGATTAATCTATAAAGATTTACACCCGAAGAGGAGGGATCAAATTACACCCGAAGAGTGTAACTCGTGGTGTAACTCTTCGGGTGTAATTTGCTCCCTCCTCATATATATATATATATATATATATATATATATATATATATATATATATATATATATATATATATATATATATATATATATATATATATATATATATATCCAAAGGCACCCTTATCATATTTTTACTGATTTCAAAAATGCATATCCGAAACCACTCCTCTTTAAATTTTTTTTCATATAAATATTTGATTTAAAATGTCAGGTGATTTTCGGATATACCCTTCCTAAAAGAAATTTGGGATATTGGTTAATTCATACATGTATATCCGAAGTATTCCAATATTCCAATTCTTTTATTTTATTTTAAAATAATATTTATTTATAAAATAGTTATAATATAATTAGAGTGAGTTATTATTAATAAAGAATAAATTAAATACAAATTGTTATAAATAAGGAATAAAAAGATTAAATAAAATTTTAATTTATATAGTGGTATTTTAATTTATAAGCATTATAATTTTTTATTTATATTAATTTTTTAATTAATTTATATTAATTTATAAGCATTATAATTTTTTTTAATTAATTTTATTTAAAGCATTATAATTTTTTTGTTTAAATATTTTTTTGAATCAATTAAAATTTGATTAATTTATTTTTTATTTATTTAAATATTTAATTAATTATATATGTTAGTAAAAATGGTATATATTTAATTATATATCTTGATTAAAATGGTATATATTTAATTATATATTTTGATAAAAATAATTAATTATACTATGAGTACAATTGTTTCACCATGATTTTAAATTTTTTTTTAACAAATATTGAATTTAGATGTGCATCCTGGAATTTAGATATGCATATCCGAAAAATCTCAAGATCAAAAATTGGGTTATTTCAGATGTGCATCCTTGAAATCACCCATTTGCCAAAAAAAAAAATTGTCTTCGGATCTGCATATCCGAAATCACCTTTTTTATAGAAAAAAATATTTTTGGGGATGCACATCTGAAATATAAGGATATTTTGGTGATTTTACCGCGAGTGTGTAAGAAGACATATGGATGCATAAAGAAATTACTGTAAAAAAGACTTGCTTCTTGAATTTTGGCTTAAGACTTGGAGAATGTGGCTAGGACACACCTTGAATTGGCTTGGACCAACAAATGTAACTTGGATTAAAATGGCAATGGGCCTTTGACTCTTAAATGAAACTTGGATCTCCCTTTTTGTTAATTGCCCCTAAAAAAACAATAACCAAAAAAAGATTAAAAAAAAATATACAAATGATTTATTAATTCTAATTTTAAAATCCAACTTAAATCTAAATTGAACTTTAAAATTAAAATTATAAATCCAAAAAAGATTAGTAAAAAGAATACTATCTATCATATAAGAAAATAAATGGCTCTGGAAAAGGTCATTCTACCCTTGCTTCTTCGACAATGAGCCACGTCTACAAACTCTTATTTTGACCCATCTTTATCTTTCTCTTTCCATATGCACGCTTTTATTATGACCCATATTTCTCTTCTCTTTTTCAAAGATGCCAACCTTGAATCTTCTTCTTTTTTCAATGTTGAGTCGCTTGATTCAGCATTGATGATTTCTTGCTGAGGAAGAAAATGGTGATGTGTTGTTTAAGAGATCTGACTTGAATCTCGCGAGGAGACTTGACTCATCACATTTTTATTCCGATATCTACCGTTTGGTTTCTGAATAATCCACAACTGCTGATACAATGGTAAGTTTGAAAATTATGAAATTCTAAAGCCAGTTGTAAAATTGGTTGGGTTTTGTGAAATAAAACCGGTTATGAAGATTGGTGTTAATATCCGATTATAATAAATGAATTATAAATGAATGTGGATTGGTTATGGGGTTAAACTATTCATGAGCAAACTTAATTGATAGATGTTAGCATCTTGAAAATAATCATATGAGATGTTGTTAGCAGCTTTCTTGGATTTAAACTTGGTGGAACAATTATAAACTGTCACCTTTCTTTAATTATGATTACTAATTAGTGGCAGTGTGACTACTGTAAGCATACAATAATATTTGAGGCCAAAACTTATTTAGTTATGACGGTAGATCAAGGGTAGGTTCATTGGTAGTTATATTGTGCTAGTATTGCCTGGAAGTTGTTTTGCAAGATCTTTTTTCATGACTATTATAAATGTGTGACATCAGCTTATGATCTACCCCACCTATTTAAACTGATTGTGTTCTTTATTTCATACATAGTAATGGTTTTTGTTATGTGATTATTGCAGTATGGGTCACACTCAAAGAAGCGACCTAATAACCTTGTCATGGGGAGAACATATGATCACCATGTTTATGATATGGTAGAAGTCAAGATTGAAAATTTTAAAAGCATAGAGTCATTTACTTATGATAAAAAACTAGCTCCAAAGGAAGGGACAAAGCCTTTTATGGCTTTCATTGGATAAGGATTTGAGACTATGATACAACTTAAACACTTGAAGGAAGTTTTAGCTGATATTTTCCGTGGAGAGGTGCGTCTTTGATTTTCTTTCTATTTCATATTCTTTTATTGGAAATTGGAATATGATAACAACAGTGATGCACATGAACCCATGCATGTCGTGGATAATTTAAATGTTGTCGGAGTGGACCGTGCATATATAAGTACTGCCCTGTCTCCGACTAAGGTGTTACTTATAGAACTGTTGGATGCTTCTCCTTACTGTCTTTCAATTAAGAAAGTATTTCTAAGGTGTTATCTATCATTTGATCTTCATAATCACATGAACCTCTTTTTTTTTTTGTATCAGATGATACTCGTGTGTATAGAGAAGCACTTCATAATCACATGAATCTCTTTAACAACTAAGGCATGTCCAACTTTTTATATCAAAATTTGTATAATCTACTGTGGAAAGTAATTTTTTTAATGGGTTCTCATTTTATTTTTCTATCATTTGTTTAATGTGTTCTCAATTTCTTTTTCTATCATTTTGATGTAATTATTTTTTTCTACTGTTCGATTCCATTGGGTGATAATTTTCTGAATGGTTCAATTCTTAAAGGTCTTTTCAGACTTCCGAACTTTACTCAAGTTGAGCTTCAAGATGATTATCTATCTGGAAATTTTTGTGAGACTCATTCTGTTTCTGCTAATCTTGGTGAACCATTCACACCTCAGTTGCAATAATTGAAACGTGCATTTTGGTGAACTATTTTTTCAATATGAATAGATAAATATTGATACGTACTAGTTTTCAAATTTCTTTATCACCCAATATATATGTGACACATATTTAATACCATGATTCAAACAGACAATGACATCTAGCTAATTAGTTAAGTTGTACCTTTTTCTTTTAGATACTTATGACATATGTTGATTGATAATTAATAAATATTTTATGCTTATGACATATGTTAATTGTTAGTTGATGTATATGACATATGGTGATTAGAGATCACTTAAATGTTTTAAGTGCAGTGTACATAAAAATGAAAGATTTTGAAGAAAACATTATTGAAGTAATTAAATATCATATTTTCAAAAAAAGTCTGGATAAGCATACTTCCAATTTAATTTCAAAAGTGAAGGAATTATACTTTTATGTTACATAGAGTTAATGTAATTTTGAATAGATATGTGTACTTTTGAATTTGTATAAGAGTGATTATGAATTTTATGCAAATTTAAATTAGTTTAAATATGGTTCTTATTATATTTTAGTGTAACATGGTTCTTATTGATCACAATACGTTGTTGATCTATAATTGTGAGAATTTAAACCCAACAAATGTGATGTTGAAAAAATATTATGAATATTCCATTTCTAAATTCCCTTGTATTGTTTTATAATTATATATTTAAGGAGAATCTTCCTTAGACCTTAATTAAAAAAAAAATAGTAAGTGCCTCCAAAAGATGATTTGAGCCACCTATTATCAATAAAAGAGTTTTCTAAATTTTACACATGACAACATTTATTAGTAGAAAGCACTGCCAAATGATGACTTATGCCAGCGCTTTTATTAGAAAGTGATTTCTAATGATGCCTTATGCTAGAACTTTTAATAGAAAACATCAAAAAGCGTTGTCTTAAGAGACTTACGCCAGCGCTTTCAACAAAAGTGTTTCCCAACAATTCCTTATGCCAACGCTTTTATAAGAAAGTGTTGTCTAATGATGCCTTACTCCAACACTTTTATTAGAAAGTGTTGCCTTAAGAGACTCACACCAACATTTTATCAATAAGTGCTTCTCAATCGAAAGGGTGAAAATTACCCTGAGTCCTCATCTTCCTCATTAGTGAACAACCTTGATGGTAGTTGAGTATGAGCAAGCTTCTAAGACAGGTAGTTGATCTTCTAGTTGACCCTTTACGGATCTTTGGTAATTTGTTTGAAGAGAGCTTTCGATGAAGGATATAAAGATATATCATCATCAAAATTGTCTATATTTGAAGGGCCTTCTTGATGAGATGCTTGTTGTTGAGCTTAACGCCTTTATGATACTCTTTTGGCTTTGGGAGGTTTTTGAAATGACACTCCTTCTGATATCAATTCTCAGTATCCCTATCATAACATTTCCTATTCCTATGGAGTTATCAAGGGATTCCTCATCCTCAACATTGAAGCCAGTTTCTCCAAGACTTTCGATAATAAGATATGATATAGTGCCCATGTTGCTCCCTTTATTTTGGTCACCATCATGTGATGGATCACTGCACTGGCTCAATTTGTCCCAGATTATGTTTTCTAGGAATGAGAATATGGTTTAATGCATAGTGCATAGCTGAATATCTGGGTGTAAGCTACCCCTAAGAAATGGTGAGGGAATGCTGGAGTTTGGATCCCTCGGGATGGAAAAGTAGACAACATTTACGAAATCTTCACTCTGACCGATCTTCTGATACTGAGGACCGGAACACAAAATGTTTAATATTTGAACAAAATCTTCAATAGACAAAGCAATCAAATGCTTCTTGACTTCTAAGGTGATGACATTAATTAAATACTTAAGGTTAGCGAAGAACATCCTCACCAGAGTTGGATAAACCTCTATGGGCGCATTGCAGATGGAACCTCTCAAATTTTCTTCTACAAGTAATTTAAAGAAGTCATAATCTTTGAAGACTCAAGTATCCAATAAGTAGGAGGGAAAATCACAATATTAGAGAATTCTCGTTGAATCTAACTTTTTTCTCCATTGTTGAAAAAATTTCAGAGAAGTTGACTGAAGGAAAATAACAGTTGTTGGATTTTATGACTCTTTTAGGTGTCATTGATGTTGGATAAGAACTGGGAGAAGAACTCACAGACAAATAACAAACACCTAGATAGAAAAGATGAAGATTAGAAAAATGGGATGAAGAAAAAATAGGAGAGTATCACCTTATAAGGCACTAGATAATCGATTATTACATGAGATAATCGATTATAGTGGTTGAACATTTAAGCTAGATTAATTTTATTGATGAGGGAGCACTCTGATCAATGGCATAATAGATTATACCTTAGGGTTAATCGACTATGTAGAGCAAAAATTTAAATTTTGAAATTCAAATATGCTCTAATCGATTATGCCTTAGGTATAGTCGATTATTTAGGCAATTTTTAGCTTTTTGCACTCCTTTTGGGAATTTTCAAGAGAATGGATATGGATTATTTCTTTTAGCACCACTAAACTTTTGAAATTCACCCTCTCCCTCTCTCCCATGAGCTCATATGAACAAAAATACATTTTCACCTTTTTACCAACTGAATTGGATTACATTGTCTCATGAAACTAGGATCTTAACTTTTATTCCACTGATTTTATTTATGCTGGAGATCTACAACTCTAAATATTTTTGAAATACCACACAAAGGTAATGTCCTTGGTCACCAAATCTCAACCGCTCCAAATTCGAAATTCCATTAAGTAGTCAATTTGTTAAACTTATGAAACAAAGTGTAATTTTGACTTTTTTATTATTATATTCTTCATCAACAACACCATAACTTTCCCCAATAACATTCCAATTCAAAACCGATTTTGAATAACTTAATATATGAAATAAAACAAAATCAAAAAAATTGTCTCATTAGTAAAGAAATTAAATGCATAAAGACCAAAATGAAAACAAATTTATCATTAACAATAATATAAAATAGACAATATTATAGAAAATCATGTGATATATATATATATATATATATATATATATATATATATATATATATATATATATATATATATATATATATTTATGAAACTTATGATATATATATAAAATAGGAAAAACTTATTAGGATGGCCTAACATGATCATACATTAGCAAATAGTTTATAATTTTTGGCATCAAGGACTATCTGTCTAACAGCTGCAATTGCTGATATAGCTCCCAAAATAGAGAAAACAACAACAATTGTTACATTCAACCAGAAAATAGTACTTCTCTTAGATGGCTTAAATGTCAAATTATAGAAAATTACAGGTAAAACAAAGTCAAGTGGCATAAATCCAAAAGCTCCAATAAGTGAGTTTATGTCCCCAAAAAATGGAAGCATGGCGGCTAAAATGGTTGCTATAGTAATGGCTAATGATCTAGAAATCACTCGAGGGATAACATTGCGTGTCGAGAACTCAAGACTTTTTGGATCTCCAAATGTTTGCTCTAATAATTCATTTGTAGGTTGCAAGTACACCTGCATTAAAATCCAATAGTTTAGTTCTTTAGGTTGATAGATATTATATATTAGTTATGAAACACTTAAATACACAACTAACACCGAGTCGATAAATCAAGAATAATTTTTTTGATGATGAAATAATTAAACATATTCATGTGTCATGTTATTGTTGGACACTGTCACATGTCAAACACCAACATATGTTAGACATTGAATATGCTATTCATTAGAAGAAGTGTCATGTGTCAGACACTGACATATGACAAATATTGAATATGCCTTCTATCATAAAAGTGTTACGTGTCAAATACTAAACACACTAACACATATGTTAAATACTGAATACAACTTTTATTAGAAGAAATTCATGATACTAACATATGTTAAACACATTGACACATGTCAGACACACACCTTATATCATAAGAAGTGTCATGTGTTAGATACTAGAATATGTTACACACTAATACATGTTAAACATTGAATACGTATTCCTCAGATGATGTGTTTGTGCTACAAAGACCATTACTAAATGATGAGACCGTTAGTGTATTAGTTACTTACCGCACTAACTGCCGACAACTGTGCTATAGTAAAAGCATTGCTCATGTAAATAAACCATTTCGGCAATAATGGCTTCCCATTATCCACAAAGTTGCTTAAGATAAGACCTTGAGATTCATTTCCAAATGCCCAGTAACCAGATATAGTAACAGTAAAGAAAGTGACAATAACTATAGCATAACAAACACTTAATCCTTTGAACATCTTTCCTTTTACTGGTGGAGCTAAGGTAGCCTGAATTTCAGGAATGATTCCATTTCCATATGTAGTGGCAATAATGCTAAGAGCATTGAAGATTCCGAATACTCGATTTTCAGTATCACCTTTTAAAGAATAATTCTTTTCCGGTCCTTTTGATGAGTTTCCTATAGTAATATTGGTGAAGTTACGAGCAAAATAATATATTTGAATCACCAAGGTAGCATAAAAATGAAAATTGATGAGTAAAAAAATAAATACCAATATATATAGAGCCAGCAGCAGCAAAAGCACTATAGAGTAAGCAAAGAACTAAAGAGACAAGATTAATGTGTCTCAATGAGTGAAAAGAGGGGATTTGAGCCAAAATCAACATGAAGCAACCAAATATGATGACAAACTCGTAAAGCTTCATAGATCCAATTGGATTTGACAACACATAAATTGCCTGCATTTGATTTATTCCATTGGAAAAGTAAAATATACAAGCATATAATAAAAAGAATAATGTAATATGAATGTATTTATTAGGATTCTGATTGATTGCGATTAAAAGAATTGTGGTCTTCCGATTAAGATTATATGTCCATATTTCAATAAATGTATAAGATTAATAAATATAATAAAATTCAATTTAAATATCTACATCATATGATCTTTGTCTAACAATTACTTATATTTCGACTAAAGAAGCATATGCAATCAAAATTTTAAAAACGCAGCCAAATAATATTGAAAGAAGTCGATACAGATATTCACCATTTTAATGTAAAGAAAAAAATCCACATATAAAAAGTTGTTACGACACTGAAATGCAGTTACAACACCATGAAATTTTCATAATTAGAATATGAAAGTACAAATTTCAAAATATATTCTTTATAATTGTAAAATTTTGGGCTAAAGTTTTATTTTATTGGAAAAATATAATCAAACTATATTGTGCAATGCTTTGATTAATTCACACCGCGACAACCAAAATATGTAACACTGCATCTCTATGAATTGAAATTACAAAAGTTCTTACTCGACTGTGTGGTTCTTATTTAAACCATTATATGTAATCATGATTATGCATGAAAAAGGTTTAAATTACCTTCATGCATTGACCACCAAGAAGAATACAAGCAACTACAACCCCATAGCATACCGCAAATTGAATTGGCCCTACGAAATATCGACCCCACTTGGGACCTGTCAAGGTTAATTAGTTTCAAATTTGTTATACATTTGGATTTTATATTAGCAACAAACATGGCTAGCGATATATACAACATCATATAATTCGATTCATGTTAGAAACAAAGATGACTAGCCCTATATACAACGTCATATAATTTGAGACGAAGGGAATATACAAAATTGATACGAGATGGTGTGTTAGCGTATGATACCTAAAATGTCGCGAGCCATGTCTCGAAATCGAAGCTGACGATTACCCAACTTAGCTTGGTGTTCTAGAACCAAAGATAGTAAATTATAGGAATAGAAAGTAACCATAGCTGCAATTACTAAGAAAAATATTCCAGCAGTCCATCCAAGAAAGGTGAATGCATAAGGAAGACTTAAAAGTGGTGCTGCCACAATAGATGTTGTTAAGTGGTAACCACAGTGTACCCATGATCCTATAACAAAATAGAGAATATAGTTAGAGAAAGATTAAGACGATGTATGTAAATCAAAACAAATAAATAATTTTTAAAAAAATAAGATGTTAATTTTTAAATATTAATAATTTATTTATATTAATATAATTTATTTATATTAATACGTAAATATAAATAAATATTCTTATTAGAAGTTGAAGTCTAGACTATTATTTTTCATTATTTACCTCAACTAACATATGATTTGAATTGTTCTATCTACCTTTAAAAATAAATAGATTATTAATTTATAATATTTTATAAATAAATATTTGAACTAATATATAAAATTATATAAGATAATTTTTTATAAAATTTTAATTAATTTAAAAGAATGAAAATAGAGGATAAAATAATAACTATAAATTTTATGCTATTTGAGTTCATACTGGAGATAGTTGCACGCCTTTTTTTTAGAATGTTATACACATGATTGATTATGTATAAAAATGTGTTTAATTTAATTCTAACTCTAAATTATGGTTAATTAAATTATATAAATTAATTTTATTTTACAACGTTAACTGAATTAATTATATTTTTATA
This sequence comes from Vicia villosa, assembly GCF_029867415.1. Taxonomy (NCBI): domain Eukaryota; kingdom Viridiplantae; phylum Streptophyta; class Magnoliopsida; order Fabales; family Fabaceae; genus Vicia; species Vicia villosa. The sequence continues at coordinate 94,616,976 of NC_081184.1, read as the reverse complement.
CATAAATATATAAAAAATGAGGGTACATCAAACATTTTTGCAAATTAGTTAATTGAAAAAAAATTATTAGAAATAAATTATAAACTTACTATTATGAAACAATTCTTTTATTAATAATATGAACATAAATTGTAAACTTGCCAAACATAATCTAATTATCATGGCATACTTAATAAATAAAAAATTGTAACGTAGACTTTTCTTAACATCTATCAAAAAAAAACTTATCATCCCTGAAAATGACTATCTAAGGTATGTGTGAGTTCTCATTTCAATTTTCTCCTCATATTTTTCTATATTCAAAGTTAAAAAATGTTGACTAAAACAAGCATAGTACCTATGCATCACACAGAATATAATATTATTATATAGTGTGAACTATGTATATTTGTACCATTGTTAACCTGAAATTTCGCTTGCAACCAACAACCATTTGCACCAATTATTCAACAAAGGTAGGCGCAACAAAAAAGACAAAAAGGTATCACTATTTCATTTCTTTTAAGCCACAAGGAATAATACCAATCAAAAATTAAATGATTCAACTAAATTCTTAGGTTCATGACTAATGAATTTTATAATTAAGACGACATAAAAAGTTATATCATGATTAAATTTTGGTATTCGACCTTAAAATCAACTAATTTAACTATTAATTCGCGGTGAATCTATTCATTTTAATTCTTACAGCATAGTTTTTCAAGAATTTACATTTGCACATTTTTCAAATATATACTTTTAAATTATAATAAGTCTACTTCATCAAAAATAATATCATTTGAAATATTCTGAAATATAACTATCTTACATTGCAAGTGCAAGGTTCAAACACATAATATCAACAATATTTATTTTTTTTACTAAAATTTCAATCATTATAATATAGAATAAAAATGGTAAAAGCAAATTTTCGGTTAAGAAAGGCTACTAAATACACCTTCAACAAATTCAACTACAAATTTTTATTTTTTTTTAAATAAATAAATAATCAATAAGTTTTTAACTCTTATAAATTATAGTTCTCTTTAATTTAGTTCTTAATTTTATTTTCATATATTTTTAGTTTTTATTTTCAAAATATTTTATCTTTGTTATATCCAATATTGAATATAAAATAATTTATGTAAAATTTTAAATTCAATTAGGTGATTGAGTTTCATCCTCCAAACAAATATATAACATAAGATTGCATTCTCTTAAATTAAGAAAAATATAACCTTATATTAAACATAATATTTGCTATTGAAACCAAGTAATATTCTACATATTCTAAAGCAATAAGGGGGAAAACACAGGGATATAATGTTCCATAAAAGAGTAAATAGAGAATTTGAGAAGGGTAAATAAATAAGGAGCAATAATACCTTTTGATTTGAGGACAAAGAGAGCACCTGCATCAACATCTTTTTGTTGAATTTGTATAGATATATTTTGCTTCTCTGATTTTTCATGTTCTGCTATTGAACTTGGAAGAAGAGTACTCATGTCTTCTCTAGCTAACAAATTTGTGTTAACAATAAAGTTATATCAAAAGGAATAGTTAAAAACTATAATAATATAATAATAAGTTTGTGTGTAAATATAGTGGACCACTTTGATTAAATATATAATATAACAAGTAAAGTCATTTGACCAATGAGCAAGGTGATGTTATTTTCATGGACCCCTCACTCTAGGAAAATTATCATCTTGCACGGCTGAATACAAATATACAAAAGTTTTCAAATGAATATGAATAGTAAGTCAAAAGAAAAATCGTCCAAAAAGAACTAACAAATCATTTTTTCATCATAATTTTCCTCAAATGAGGTCAACATATTTGAAATGTGTGAGAAATTAAATTTAAGATGATATTTAATTATTTTAGTTAAAATCTTATCTATTTTTATTTCATTAAGGTGTTAAGTTTCAGATAATATATATTTTTATTTCAATATTTCCATTAAGAATGTCATTTTGAATTTGGAAGTGGAGATCTATGGAGATTATCCTATTCGATGTAATGTGTGTTAAACCAATTATCTATTGATCAAACAATTGAAATCATGCACACTTAGTTTAAACTAAACTTGTAACTTGTAACTTGATATACGCAAGTTACAAATGTGTTATGGATTATTGACTTTATATCGTGTAATTTTTATTACTGGACTGTCTTGCCTCTGAGCTGTATAAAGAGATAAGGTCCCCGATTTTTTGAGGCCCTGGACCGTAGGCTTGAGTTCCCTGGCCCAAGGCCGGCCCTGCAAGTGAGGTCCAAATATTTCAAGTAAAAGAATGTGGCTATATATGGTGCTCTGTCACCCTGTTCAGAAAACATGCCCAATAACTTTGGTTACAAGAATAAAGAAGGCTCCCATAATGGAAAGAATGGTCACATAATTGATGATCATTATAGAAACATAGTTTACCATGATGTTTCTTTTGAAATAATTGAGTAGAAGGAAGACATTGATGAATCAAAGAGTACCAAAGACAATGACTCCTACACTTTTACTAAGGATCAATATGAGTTGCTTGTCCATTTGCGTCAAAATTCATCTTAACAAAACCAACATGTTTCATCTAGTAAGATTAATGTTGCTAACCATATTAGCACTCATATCATCTCAGGTATCACTGAATTAGCCTTTTCCTTAAGGAATTCTAGTTTAAGATCATGGATAATTGATTATGGTGCAAGTGAGCACATTTGTTCATCTTTGAAGTATTTCATTTCATACCACCTTATAACTCACATATATGTTAAATTTCCCAGTGGTCAGGTGTCAATAGTAAAATATGTAGGAATTATGCAAAATTCTCCTGGCCTGATCATTATCGATGCATTATTTATTGTTGATTTCAATTTGAATTTTGACTTTTATTCCTAAACCCTGCCTTGATAACAATTATAATGTTATATTTTATTTTGATGAATGTTGGATACAAAATAAAAATAGCTTAAGGATAATTGGGTTGGCTGAGTTCATAGAGGGATTGTATTACCTTGTCATACAAGATACACCTACCATTATAGCCATATATCAAGCCACATCTCAAGTTGTCTCATCCATAAGCAATCCCAAAGAAATCCTTTGGCATTTATAGCTAGAACGCCTTTTCAACTCAAGACTTTTAAATATGCAAAATAATTTTCCCATTCCCTTTCTAAACGTTGACCATGACTTTGTTGGTGATATATGTCACAATACAAGACATTTAAAGAAATTTTTTTCTCTTAGTACAAAGAGAGAAAATAAATGTTATGAGATTTTTCAATTTTGACATTTGGCGACCTATTTATATTCATTCGGTTCATGGTCATAAATATTTCTTAACTGTTTTAAATTATCAAAGTAGATTCACTTGGATCGTTTTGTATAAATCTAAGTTTGAAATACATAACCTTGATATTAAATTATTAACCATAGTTGAAACAAAATACCGTTGTCATGTGAAAATAGCAAGGAGTGACAATGGCTTTGGATTTCTAATGCCATATTTCTATGTTTCAAAAGGAATAAAACACTAAATAAGTTGTGTTGAGATTTACCCAACAAAATGGTCGTTTGGATAGAGAGAGCATCAAAAAATCTGAAATGTTGATATAGTGTTAACTCACATTTTGTGAGTTAATACATGCTTTAATCTTTTTCAGTTATTAAAAGTTAATTGCTTTTCAATTGTTAGTTTACTGCATTTTAGGTTTTTTTATAATATTTATCTTGGAGCACAATAGGTGCTCCCTTTTATGTTTTGTTGTGTTTTATGCTTGAATTAAGGTTATCTCTGCCAAGCTGAGACAAAACTGCAGTGTTCTGTAACTGGAAGTGCAAACTGGAGAAAGAAGTTGGACGTAACAAAAATAGTACAAAAGTAATATATGCAGCCTACACAGCACCGTCTGCACCTGCTATGGCAGTCTGTCACAATATATCTTGCCCCCACCAATGTTCCCTTATACCAGATTCCTTGCTGGCTAAGTTGAAGAATAAGGTGATGGCGATGATTACTACATGGGTTGATGTGATTTCCTTATGTTGGGCCCTTGATCCAATGCATCACATGAAACCATAGCTCAAGTCTATATAAAGAGCTTTGATGGAAATGAGAAAGATAGTTCAACAATTCCAAAAGGAAATACAGAAGATATTAAGTGTGAGAAAACTGGAGAGCAGAAAGTGGTTTTCTTCTTCTCACCCAATCTTGTACCAGCTATTGAGCTTTGGCGCGATTGGAGTCACCTTTTGAAGATTATCCATCTCAATAAGTTATTACGTCTCTCTTAAGTTTATATCTCTTTTCCATTATTTGTTTAAGGATGTCCCTTCTGAGAACCATACTTGTAGTTTGTACTCAGTTCATTATGAATAAACCTTTTGTATTTGAGCAACGTGAAGTTAATATTAAGTAGTTTTTATGTTAAATGATATGTGGTCTAGTGACTTGTTTAATTATGTGTTGACCTGTTTATAAATATGTTTCATTGAATGATCAACTCGAAGGGTCTGAAAACACTTAGAAAGGGGGGTTTGAATAAGTGGTTTCTTTTGCAAAATAAAAGTGACATAGTATTTATATCGTGGTTCGTTATAACTCAACTACTCCAGTCCATCCGCCGAGGTGATTTTTGTAACACCCCAAATCTACCCCACAATTATTAAGAGAAATCAGAGTATAAAACATCGGCGCAAGTAACAAATTTGAGGCATCACATATTCGACTTAAACAAAACTACAATTCATGCTCAAAGTACATGGATACATAACACTTATATCGGAGGAAACTCATAATTCATTGAACATCTAAATCCAAACAAATTCATCATATTGCAGCGGAATCCAAATAACAACACAATATCCAAATCTTGTATTCTTGTGAACATGGCACAATAGGCCTAAAACATGCCCACACAACATAACATCAAAGTTCAAGAAAAGATAAACAACATAAAACAAGACACAAGCAAGTATCGCAACATCCCCCCCCCCCGAGTGCTACATATCAGAGCATTGACACACCGACTCGAGCTATAAGGTACACGGCTACTCCACGTCGTTACCTGCACGTTACCAACGGAGGGTAACATTCAAACATCACGAACAACCACAGAATGCATGATATAAACACGAATACAATACATATTATGGGTCTTATAACATCATAACATCTTCAATCATGCTTAGATTCATAATCTCATAGAAGTTAATCATAAACCCTAACAATCTCTATTCACTTCTACACAATCATGGATAACAACATACAATCAAAACCCCACCCAAAACATCATCATACATCCCTTTAGCATGAAAGAATCCCACCCTTACCTTAGGTTTTGGATTGAAGCCAACTCTATCTTCAACCTTGAGATTCTCCTCTTCTCTCCTCTATTCTCTCTTCTTTCACCACTTTGTCAAAATGAGCTTCTAAGTCTAAAACCCCTAAAAACCCTTGTTTTGTTAAACCCTTACTATCTTAAATTACTAATGGGCTCTAATTAACACCCCTCACTTACTAATACCAACTTAGGCCCAATAATCAACAACACTCACTATCTTATATTATATACTAATAATTCCCAAATAAAACAACATAAAATCAATTAAGCATATAATTAACACATAGATCAAAATTAATTCAATGTAAATCACTTAAATAAGGAATTAAAGAAAAACGGTCGTTACAACTCTCCCCCACTTAGAATATTTTCGTCCTCGAAAATTACCTCAATCGAATAACTCAGGATACGACTCGCGCATCTTGCTCTGCAGTTCCCACGTCATACTTTCACCGGTAGTTCCCGACCAAACCACCTTTACCAAAGCAATCTCTTTTCCTCTAAGCGCCTTCGTCTCTCGATCCTCAATTCTTATCGGCATAGTCTCCACCGTGAGATTATCCCGCACTTGTACATCATCCATATGAATTACATGCGAAGGATCAGGAATGTACTTCCGGAGTTGCGACACGTGAAACACATCATGCAAATTCGAAAGATTAGGCGGTAAAGCCACCCTATACGCCACATTACCAACCCTCTCTGAAATCTGATACGGTCCAATAAAACGAGGAGTGAGCTTCTTCGACTTCAAAGCTCGTCCTACACCGGTAACCGGCGTAACTCTCAAGAATACGTGATCACCAGCTTGGAATTCTAAATCTTTCCTCCTCTTGTCATGATAACTCTTCTGCCTACTTTGCGAAGTCTTCATCTTCTCACGGATCAACTTAACCTTCTCGGTAGTTTCTCGAACAATCTCAGGTCCAAGTACTACACTCTCACCCGTTTCATGCCAACACAACGGAGTCCTACATCTCCGACCATACAACGCTTCAAACGGTGCCATACCGATACTCGAATGGTAACTATTGTTGTATGTGAACTCTATCATTGGAAGATAAGTATCCCACATACCTCCCTGCTCAAGAACACAAGATCTCAACAAGTCCTCCAAAGATTGAATCGTTCTCTCCGTTTGACCATCGGTCTGAGGATGATACGCCGAACTCAACCTCAACTTAGAACCCAACGCCTCTTGCAAACTCTTCCAAAAATCTGAAGTGAACCTCGGATCTCTATCCGAAACAATACACAAAGGAACACCATGCAACTTCACAATCACACGGACATAAATTTCCGCCAACTTTGAAACCGGATAATTGATGTTAATAGGTATGAAATGAGCCGACTTCGTAAGCCTATCAACAATCACCCAAATCGAATCATGTCCTCTCATGGTATTCGGCAAACTTGTCACAAAATCCATGGAAATACTATCCCATTTCCATTCCGGGACTTCCAACGGTTGCATTAAACCAGCAGGCTTCTGATGTTCAACCTTCGACTTCTGACAAGTCAAACATGCATACACAAACTGAGCTATGTCACGCTTCATTCCAGGCCACCAAAACAAACTCTTCAAATCTTGGTACATCTTCGTAGCTCCGGGATGAATACTCAGATTACTCTTATGACCTTCCTCAAGAATAGATCTTTTCAAATCCACATCATCAGGTATACAAATCCGATCATGAAACCTCAACACACCATGCACATCCAACTTGAAATCACCATTCTCAGCTTGATCGACTCCAATCATCGAATCAACCAATTTCATATCCAACTTCTGGGCTCCCTTGATACTATCCAGAAAATCATTGTTAATCTTCAACATACCCAATCGAACACTCGTAGGGGTCACTTCACATACCAAACTCATATCTCTAAATTGCTCAATTAATTCCAACTCCTTAACCATCATTGTCGACATATGCAAAGTCTTGCGACTCAAGGCATCGGCAACAACATTAGCTTTTCCTGGATGATAATTTAAACTGAAATCATAATCTTTCAACAGCTCTAACCACCTTCGTTGTCTCATATTCAATTCCTTCTGATCAAACAAATACTTTAAGCTCTTATGGTCGCTAAAGACTTCAAATCTAGAACCATATAGATAATGCCTCCAAATCTTCAACACGAACACTACAGCAGCAAGTTCCAAATCATGCGTAGGATAGTTCTTCTCATGAACTCTCAACTGTCTTGATGCATAAGCAACAACTTTACCATTTTGCATGAGCACACCTCCTAAACCCATCTTAGAAGCATCACAATAAACCACAAACGATCCTTCCGGATTAGGCAATATCAAAATCGGTGCCGACGTCAACCTTTTCTTCAACTCGGTAAAACTATCTTCACAAGAAACGTCCCACACGAAAGCCTTACCCTTACAAGTCAACTTAGTCAACGGAAGGGCTAACTTAGAGAAACCTTCAATGAACCTTCTATAATAACCAGCTAGTCCCAAAAAGCTTCGAATCTCGGTAGCCGACTTAGGAGTATCCCATCTCAACACGGCATCAACTTTAGACGGATCCACGGCAATGCCATCACCAGAAATGACATGCCCCAGAAAACTAACTTCCTTCAGCCAGAACTCACACTTGGATAACTTAGCATACAACTTCTTCTCTTTCAAGACTTGCAATGTTAACTTCAAATGCTCAGCATGATCTGATTCTGATTTAGAGTATATCAAAATATCATCAATGAACACCACCACAAAACGATCCAGATACTCATGAAAAATACGGTTCATGTACTCCATAAATACTCCAGGTGCATTAGTAACACCAAAGGGCATCACGGAATACTCATAATGTCCATAACGGGTTCTGAAAGCCGTCTTTTGCATATCCTCATCTTTCACTTTAATCTGATGGTAACCCGACCTCAAATCGATCTTGCTAAACACACGAGCACCAACCAATTGATCCATCAAGTCATCAATTCTTGGAAGTGGATACTTGTTCTTGATTGTCACCTTATTCAACTGACGATAATCAATACAAAGTCTCATACTTCCATCCTTCTTCTTAACCAATAACACTGGAGCTCCCCACGGCGACACACTAGGTCTCACAAACCTCTTCTCAAGCAATTCTTCCAACTGCTTCTTCAATTCTGACAATTCAGATGCAGACATCTTGTACGGTGCCATAGACACCGGTCTAGTGCCAGGTACCAATTCAATAGAGAACTCAACTTCTCTCTCAGGCGGTACATCAGGAATTTCATCAGGGAAAACTTCAGGAAAATCGCACACCACCTTCAATTCCTCTATGATCGCTTGGTTCTCCACAGACATTGATGCAACCAAAGCAAACACTTGAACATCTTCTTTCATCAACAAACGAAACTGTCTGGTCGATAACAACTCTAGGCTTTCCTCTTCAGGAGAAGAAAACCTCACAGACTTATCATAGCAATTGATGTGAACACGGTTATGCTCTAACCAGTTTATCCCCAAGATCACATCCAAACCTCTCAACGGCAAGCACACAAAATCAACAAAAAAGTCTCTATCAAAAATCGACACGGGACACTTCAAGCACACAAGAGAAGTGGTCACCGAACCCTTAGCCGGAGTATCGACAACCATCTCTCCGTTCATAGCAGACAACACAAGACCCAATCGATTAACACAATCAGAAGATATAAAGCAATGAGAAGCACCGGTATCAATAATAGTAATTAAAGGAATGCTATTAATGAAACAAGTACCTCTGATGAGCGAATCCTCACTAGTGGTCTGAGTTCCTGACAAGGCAAACACCTTTCCACTAGATTGCTCCTTCTTTGGTTTCTGACACTTGCTTCCAATATGTCCTTCTTCACCACAGTTGAAACACACCATCTGCTTATGCCTGCAAGCAGGTGACGTATGTCCAGTCTCTCCACAACGGTAACACCTCATGGCACCAGCAGTACACACAGTGCTCTTATGGCCAACCTTGCCACACTTGAAGCACGTAACACCAGCAGGTGCATCTCCCCCACTAGTTCTCTTGCCATCAGTAACTTTCTGCTTACCCTTTCCACTCGGAACGTCATAAGGCTTACCACGACCTTGATAACCCTTTCCCCTCTTCTCACTTATCACACGATAATGCGCATTGTTGTCCTCTTCATAGATCCGACAACAATCAACCAAATCAGCAAAGATGCGAATCTTCTGGTAACTAATCGCCTTCTTAATCTCTGGACGCAACCCATTCTCAAACTTAATGCACTTGGAAAACTCACCATTCGGTCCATCATAGTATTGGTAAAACTTAGCCAATTCACCAAACTTAGCAGCATACTCCACCACCGATTTGTTCCCTTGACTTAGCTCAAGAAATTCAATTTCCTTCTTGCCACGGACATCTTCAGGAAAGTACTTCCTTAAGAACTCCATGCGAAACACAATCCAAGAGATATCTTCACCACTCGCTTCCAATCTCCTACGGGTCTCTAGCCACCAATCATCCGCCTCAACCGCTAGCATATGAGTCCCATACCGAACCTTCTGTTCAGGAGTGCAATCCATGACACGAAAAATCCTCTCAATCTCTTTAAGCCATGTCAAAGCGCCATCAGGATCATAAGTTCCCTTAAACACAGGAGGGTTCTCTCTTTGGAAGGTAGCCAAACTCCGAGAAGCATCACTCTCTCCACCATGCTGTTGGTTATCCAAAACTTGAGCCATTGCTTCCAAAGCAGCAGCTATTGCAGCATCATTCCTTCCCGCCATCTCAACTCTTCACTACGACACAAAAGCAATCAGTACAAAACAACAATACAAAATTGTTAGACCACACTACGACACGACACATGGCCAGACAAGACCGACCTGCTCTGATACCACTAATGTAACACCCCAAATCTACCCCACAATTATTAAGAGAAATCAGAGTATAAAACATCGGCGCAAGTAACAAATTTGAGGCATCACATATTCGACTTAAACAAAACTACAATTCATGCTCAAAGTACATGGATACATAACACTTATATCGGAGGAAACTCATAATTCATTGAACATCTAAATCCAAACAAATTCATCATATTGCAGCGGAATCCAAATAACAACACAATATCCAAATCTTGTATTCTTGTGAACATGGCACAATAGGCCTAAAACATGCCCACACAACATAACATCAAAGTTCAAGAAAAGATAAACAACATAAAACAAGACACAAGCAAGTATCGCAACATCCCCCCCCCCCCCCGAGTGCTACATATCAGAGCATTGACACACCGACTCGAGCTATAAGGTACACGGCTACTCCACGTCGTTACCTGCACGTTACCAACGGAGGGTAACATTCAAACATCACGAACAACCACAGAATGCATGATATAAACACGAATACAATACATATTATGGGTCTTATAACATCATAACATCTTCAATCATGCTTAGATTCATAATCTCATAGAAGTTAATCATAAACCCTAACAATCTCTATTCACTTCTACACAATCATGGATAACAACATACAATCAAAACCCCACCCAAAACATCATCATACATCCCTTTAGCATGAAAGAATCCCACCCTTACCTTAGGTTTTGGATTGAAGCCAACTCTATCTTCAACCTTGAGATTCTCCTCTTCTCTCCTCTATTCTCTCTTCTTTCACCACTTTGTCAAAATGAGCTTCTAAGTCTAAAACCCCTAAAAACCCTTGTTTTGTTAAACCCTTACTATCTTAAATTACTAATGGGCTCTAATTAACACCCCTCACTTACTAATACCAACTTAGGCCCAATAATCAACAACACTCACTATCTTATATTATATACTAATAATTCCCAAATAAAACAACATAAAATCAATTAAGCATATAATTAACACATAGATCAAAATTAATTCAATGTAAATCACTTAAATAAGGAATTAAAGAAAAACGGTCGTTACAATTTTGCCTCTCTCAGTCGAGGACTTAATCCACTAATCAAAAACTGATTACAACAATCCAAAAAGGCAACAACCAACGTCTTCTTGAGAATCTTAACCACAACGTGGTAACTCAAGGAATACAAACTTTGACTTCTTGAGAATCCTAACCACAACTTGGTTACTCAAGAAACAATTACAAACAGAATTTCTAACAAGTGATCTTAAGTGCTTCTTAATCTAAGCAGTATCACAACTGTGATTTTCATTAAGTTTAGTACAAAGAAAATGAACTTTAAACTTATACTTTGAACAATAATATTTTCTTTCAGAATAAGTGTTCAAGTATGAGAAATTTCTTTGAACGAGCTTGCTTGTATCTTGCGTGTGTTTCTATTTCATGTAAGAGCTCTCTTGTATATTGTCTGTGTATTTCTCTTTCAAATGATCTTCTATTTATAACGTTTTGAGGATTTCGTTTGATGCTGGATAATAAGCTATCTTAGCCTCTCATTTTTGCGTGTTATCTTGGATAAACTTGCTTTCCACGCTTCTTGTGACTTGTTGCTAAATCTGCTTTTAGCTGTTACTAATCATTATGTCTTCAACGAAAATCTTTCTTCTGTCAGAGTAATCTATCTTTGTATTTCTTCAAGAAAACTTCTTTCTGATTTTGTAGAGATAACGCTTATTAGAATTATGCTTCAGCGGTTGGTGCTTTAAGAAGTTTCTTCATTAGAACTTCTTTAGACTTCAGAGTGACTATTTTTCAGCATTTGTATGTAGTCCAAGTTCTGATGGTACTTGTTTTGCTTGAACTTCAGCATATGTATAGAACTTCTTCTGAAATAAGAGATATATAATTAGAGTATCATATTTACTTATACAAAATTTATTAAATTTGTTATCATCAAAACACTAAGTTAAGATTAGAACCAAACTATGTTCTAACAATCTCCCCCTTTTTGATGATGACAAAACATTTAATTTCTGATCAAAAATTTTGTATATAAGAGAAACGATCTCCCCCTGAGATATATAATCTCCCCTCGAGGTTTATAATCCCCCCCTGAAATAAATACTTAGAGAGAAATGTAAAAGATAACTTCCCTGAGTATTTTTCTCTTCTGTATGTTTCTTCAGAAGATTTACTGATACAACTTTACAAGGCGCGCTTCTTTAGAAGATCTTATCCTTTCTTTCAGATATTGTATAGAGCATTTGCTTTAGAAGATCTTATCGAGCATAATGAGTTCTTGTGCTTCTTTTGAGGATTCATCATATTTTCTTTCAAATATGATGTTCATTATATTTCTTTAGAAGTTCTTTCTTTCAGAATTTATTTTACCTGCAGACTTTCAGAAAGAAACTTTTTGTACTTTGTACTTTGTTAAAAATGTTTGAGATTTTATCCCAGTAACTTTTATGTTTTAATCTGATCAAAATTTCACTTTCTCCCCCTTTTTGTCATAATTAAAAAAGCGTAAAAAATATGGACGAGACAAAATAGTAACAGACTTCATTGATAGGAAATAGAAAACATGTAATAGAAATATATTAAGATAAACACGAAGGGCCTATTTTTACAATAATCTGATTATCTCCTAGTTTCCATGATTTACCGCTTTTTCAGATTCTTTCCAGAGATTACTTTTCCAGATGTAGATTCTAGAATGTCAAATTGTTGAGCCTCACTCAGATACTTAATCAGATTGTTTCTGCTAAAACTGCTGAGATGAGTCTTCCAAACGGGACCCAGTAATATCTGACCTTCTGATCATCCCTTGTTTCTTTGACACTGTCCTTCAGATGTTTGAACAGAGTATGAGGAACGTGAACTTTCTTCTTTTGGGAAATGAAGAATAACAGAAACTGTTGATCAGCGTTGAGGTACTCAGAGGCTGGAGTGAGTTTCTTGTGATTTATGGTTTCCAAAATGATCTTAGCCCAGACTTTGAGATTTTTCTTTAAATATTTAATTCTTATAGAGGATTCACCATCACCAGGAATTTCTTTTGTTACAAGGGATCAGTTCAAACATTTTTCAGCCATTTCTGTGCATTTTATCCTATTTCCATCATGCCATATAAGTTTTTCAATTAATTCTTCAGTAATGGCAATCTTCTTACCCATTACGTATGAAGAAAATGCATTCTCACCAACAGTAGCATGTATCCATAATTCTTTTACCAGTTTCGTATAGACTGGACCATGAAGAAGATCGAAGAACCTATACCATCCTTGGGCTTCAATATCAGCAGTTAGATCACACCCATTTTCTTTTCAAGCTTTGAAATTCTAGTTGTGCTTCACAAAGAACTTCCAGATTCTCAGTATTTGAAGTGAGGGTTCTGATAGGTTTCACGTAGTCTTCATACGTTTCGAAAGTATCATTAGCAAGGGTAAATGAGGATGATGAATACTCCATTGTTCACAAGGTTTCGTTGATTTGAGCGAAAAAACGTAATTAAGGTGTTTGAGAAGATAGAAGAATGTGCATAAAAATAGATAGATATATAAGAAAAACGCATGCATTGAAAAATAAAAGAAACAATTAAGCAAGGAAATAATTATTAAGTAGCATTAATTGCATTAATTGATTCCGACAATTTAGGGAGGGATGGTGATTTAAAAAGATTGGAACAGTTACCTAGGGATTTCATCTCAATAGCTTAACCGCATGCGACCTTTCAGAAAATTTTGAACATGTGTCCGAATTCTTAGGGTGACGTGAACTAGCGGTTTCATTTATTGAACTTCTGATTCATCTTAGAAAATAAACTTTTGATCCGAGTAGGTCAGATACTTCTAGATGATTTTTGTTTTTAACTTCTGATAAGTTATAAATCAAGTAGTTCAATTTTAGGCAACTGAATATTCTGAAATCACATTATATATTGAACATAACTTCATTATGGACACAATTCCATACTAATGTTCTTTAGAATGAATTTGAATTTATCTTCAGAAAGAGGTTTTGTGAAAATATCAGCCCACTGATAGTCTGTATCAATGAAATTTAAGCTTAATATCCCTTTCTGAATATAGTCCCTAATGAAGTGATGCTTAATTTCTATGTGTTTTGCTTTGGAATGTAGAATAGGATATTTAGAAAGACATATAGCAGAAGTGTTATCACAGAAAATTGGAATCTTACGCTCATAGATGTGATAATCTTCTAACTGACTTTTCATCCAAAGCATCTGAGTGCTACAGCCTGCAGCAACTGCGTACTCTGCTTCTGTAGTTGATAATGCAATTGTGGTTTTCTTTTTACTATATCAAGAGATCAGATTGTTTCCTAGAAACTGACAGCTTCCAGATGTACTTTTACGTTATATTTTGTCTCCAACAAAATCACCATCATAATAACCTACTAAATTGAACTCTTGGGATTTTCTGTAACACAGTCCAATGTAAGTAGTACCTTTCAGATACCTCAGAATTCGCTTGACAGCAGTCAAGTGAGACTCTCTAGGGTCTGATTGGAATCTTGCACATAAACATACACTAAACAGAATATTTGGTCTAGATGCAGTCAGATAAAGTAATGAACCAATCATACCTCTGTAGATTTTCTAATCTACTTTCTTACTTACCTCATCTTTACCAAGAATGCAAGTAGGATGCATTGGGGTTTTTGCTTCTTTACTTTCTGATAACTGGAATTTCTTCAGAATTTCCTTGACATTCTTTGTTTGGTGTATGTAAGTTCTTTCAGGCGTTTAATTTATTTGAATTCCCAGAAAGAATTTAAGTTCACCCATCATGCTCATTGCAAATTCTGCTTGCATAGACTCAGCAAATTCTCTTCCAAGAGAGATATTAGAAGTTCCAAAAATAATATCATCCACATATATTTGACAAATTAAAATATCATTTTTAAATGTCTTACGAAATAGAGTTGTGCCAACTTTCCCTCTAGTAAAATCTTTATCTAAAAGGAATGAACTTAATCGTTCATACCAAGCTCGGGGGGCTTGTTTTAGTCCATATAATTTTTTTTTTAAGTTTAAAAACATGTTCTGGATATTTTGAATCTTCAAAACCAGGGGGTTAATGAACATACACTTCTTCTTCAATGTAACCATTTAAAAATGCACTTTTAACATCCATTTGATATAAAGTGATGTTATATTAAGCAGCATAAGCAATTAATAGTCTGATAGACTCTAACCTGGCGACTGGGGAAAAGGTTTCATTATAGTCGATACCTTCCTATTGACTATATCCTAGTGCAACCAGTCGTGCTTTGTTTCTGACAACTTCACCTTGCTCATTCATTTTGTTTTTGAACACCCACTTTGTTCCAATTATATTAAATCCTTCAGGTCTTGGAACTAGATCCCATACATCATTTCTGGTAAATTGATTTATTTCCTCTTGTATACCAATAATCCAATCTGTATCTTGAAGAGCTTCATCAATTGAAGTTGGCTCAATCATAGAAACTAATCCAAATAGTGAATTGTCATTATTTTTTAGAAATGATCTAGTTCTGATGGGGTCATCTCTGTTTCCAAGTATGACATCTTCTGGATGGTGTGTAGTGAGTCTCGAAAATCTTCTGAGAGAGGGTTCTTCAGAAATTCTCAAGTTCTCCATATCTATGATTGGAGGAACTTCTGATGTATTTTTAGCTTCTGAATCTTCAGAGTTTCTGACCTGTACTTCCTTATCTACAAAATTTTCAAATTGCTTTGCCATTTGATGGCTAAGCTTATCATCAAATTTGATATTGATTGATTCTTCAACAATCAAGGTTTCTGTATTATATACTCTATAGCCTTTTGAGCGTTCAGAGTATCCCAGCAGAAAACACTTTTGTGTTTTAGAATGAAACTTGTTCTGATGTTCTTTAGTATTTAGAATATAGAAAGTATAATATGACATGTTTGGTTTTCTATTCTTCCACAGTTCATAGGGAGTATTTTCAAGAATGGGTCTTATGGAAATTCTATTTTGAATATAACATGTTGTGTTTATCGTTTCTGCCCAGAAATGTTTAGCCATATTAGTTTCATTAATCATAGTCCTAGCCATTTCTTGTAATGTTCTGTTCTTACGTTCTACAACTCCATTTTGTTGAGGAGTTCTAGGACATGAGAAATTATGAGAGATTCCATTATCTTTAAAGAACTTCTCAAAGAGATGATTCTCAAATTCTCCTCCATGATCACTTCTAACCTTTATGATTTTAAGCTCTTTTTCATTTTGAACTTAGTTATAGAAGTCAAAGAACACAATATGTGACTCATCTTTGTGTTTTAAGAATTTTACCCATGTCCATCTACTGTAGTCATCAACAATAACCAATTCGTACTTCTTTCTTCTGATTGATACAGTTTTAACTAGAATAAATAAATCAATATGCAGAAGTTCTAATGGTCTAGAGGAGGAAACAACATTTTTAGATTTAAAAGAAGTTTTTGAAAACTTTCCCTTCTGACATGCTTCACAAAGAGCATCTGAGTTGAACTTCAGATTTGAGAGACCTCTTACCAAATTGAGTTTGTTGAGTTGAGATAATCTCCTCAAGCTAACATGTCCCAATCTTCTGTGCCAAACCCATTGCTCATCATTAACAGACAGAAAAGTTACTTTCTGAGTTTTAAGTTCAGAAAGATCAATTTTATAAATGTTGTTCTTTCTCTTACCAGTAAAAAAGATTGATCTGTCTTTATGACTAACAGCCTTACAAGACTCTTGATTAAAGATTATGTCATAGCCGTTGTCACTTAATTGACTTATAGACAACAAGTTATGAGCTAATCCTTCTACTAGTAAAACATTAGTTATGGACGGAGAGTTACCGTTATCGATAGTTCCTGAACCAATAATCTTTCCTTTTTGGTTCCTTCCAAATTTAACGTCCGCTCCAAATTTAAGTTCCAAGCTTTGGAACATAGACTTTCTTCCCGTCATGTGACGCGAGCATTCAGAGTCCAGGTACCATGACTGGTGTTTTAACTTCACAGCTAAGGACATCTGCAACAAAAATTATTTTCTCCTTAGGTACCCATATTTTTTGGGTCCTTTGGTGTTAGTGTTCCTACAGTTCTGTTTGAACTTAGGTCTAGCATGATAATTATCATAATAGCATGTATATTTGATGTCATGAGTGTATCCAAAATTAAATTTTGTGTGCAAGGATTTATATGTGATTTTCATTTCATCAACCGATTTAGGTTGATATGGTTCCTTTCCCTTAGGTGTTTCAAAGCCAATTCTAGTTCTATTGTTTCTACTTACACCATAAATCATAGAAGCTATCTTGCTTCTGTTTATACTTTTAGCCAGCAATTTTTGAAAACCAACATCATATTCTTTCAAAATATCTTTAGAACTTATAGCACTATCTGACTTAGAAATCTTTTGACTTTTCAATTTCTCTATGAGGTTCAGATTGTTTTCTTTAAGCTAAGAATTTTCTGCCTTAAGTTTTTCTGTTTCAACTACCAGATTGTCTTTAAGTTTCTTGTATTTGAATCTTAATTTACTGTGGTTTTCTAGAAGTTCTGATAGACTTTCTTCAAGCTCATCTCTTGTAAGTTCAAAAAATACCTCGTTAGTTTCTGATTCTGAGCTTGAGTCATCTTCTGTGGTGGCCATGAATGCTATATTGGCGTACTCATCTTCTGAGTTGGATTCTTCTTCAGAGGATCCAGAATCATCCCACGTGGCCATCAGAATTTTCTTCTTTTCAAATCTTTTCTTTGGCCTTTCTCTTTGCAGTGTTGGACATTCATTCTTGAAGTGTCCTGGTTCTTTACACTCATAGCATACAACACCTTTTCTGCTAGTCTTCTTGTATTTAGACGAATCTCCTTTATAATCTAGTCTTCTGAAGGTCCCGAACTTCCTTTGCTTATGCTTCCAGAGTTAGTTGACTCTTCTTAAGAGAAGAGATAGCTCATCTTCTTCTTCCGATCCGATTCACTCAAGCATTCTTCTTCGGCCTGCAAAGCGTTAGTTTCAAATTTTTTAAATAGATTTAAGAGCGATAATCTTACCTTACTTTTAAGGCTCATTTCCATCGAGTTTAATCTCATGACTTCTTAATGTGCTGGTGAGTTCTTCAAGGGATACATCATCAAGATTCTTTGCGACTTTGAACGATGTAACCATTAGTCCTCATCTTCTTGGTAGACTTCTGATTATTTTCTTGACATGCTCAGCTTTTGTATATCCTTTATTTAGAACTCTCAAGCCAGCAGTCAGAGCCTGAAATCTTGAGAACATGGCTTCAATGGACTCTTCATCTTCCATTTTGAAGGCTTCATACTTCTGGATGAGGGCCAGAGCTTTTGTCTCATTGACTTGAGCATTACCTTCATGTTTCATTTTGAGTGACTCAAACATACCGTGTGTCATATCTCTGTTTGTGATTTTCTCGTATTCTACATGTGAGATAGCACTTAGTAAGATAGTTCTAGCTTTGTGATGTTTTTTGAATTCTTTCTTTTGTTGATCTATCATGTTTTTCCTGTCTATCTTTTTGCCTTCATCTATAGAATGTTCGTAGCCATCTACCACAATATCCCATAGGTCAAGATCATATCCTAGGAAGAAACTTTCTATTCTATCTTTCCAATATTCACAATTTTCCCCAACAAACACAAGAGGTCTTGCATAACCATTGTTGTTTAATTCATTATCCACAGTGTTTTCCTTCTGGATCTTTATCTAACACGATTAAGTGTTTGCACCCAGAACCAAGTGCTCTGATGCCAATTGAAGGGTATGAAAACACTTAGAAAATGGGGGTTTGAATAAGTGGTTTCTTTTGAAAAATAAAAGTGACACAATATTTTTATCCTGGTTCGTTATAACTCAACTACTCCAGTCCACCCGCCAAAGTGTTTTCGCCTCTCTCAGTCGAGGACTTAATCCACTAATCAAAAACTGGTTACAACAATCCAAGAAGGCAACAACCAACGTCTTCTTGAGAATCTTAATCACAACTTGGCTACTCAAGGAATACAAACTTTGACTTCTTGAGAATCCAAACCACAACTTGGTTACTCAAGAAACAATTACAAACAGAATTTCTAACAAGTGATCTTAAGTGCTTCTTAATCTAAGCAGTATCACAACTCTGATTTTTCACTAAGTTTAATACCAAAAAAATGAACATTAAACTTATACTTTGAACAATGATATTTTCTGTGTGTGTTTCTATTTCATGTAAGAGCTCTCTTGTATATTGTCTGATTACACATTAAACTTATGAGAAATTTCTTTGAACGAGTTTGATTGTATCTTGCGTGTGTTTCTATTTCATGTAAGAGCTCTCTTGTATATTGTCTGTGTATTTCTCTTTCAAATGATCTTCTACCTATAAAGTTTTGAAGATTTCGTCCGATTCTAGATAATAGGCTAACTTAGCCTCTCATGTTCGCGTGTTATCTTGGATAAACTTGCTTTCCACGCTTCTTGAGACTTGTTGCTAAATCTGCTTTTAGCCGTTACTAATCATTATGTTTTCAACGGAAATATTTCTTCTGTCATAGTAATTTATCTTTGTATTTCTTCAAGAAAAATTCTTTCTGATTTTGTAGAGATAACGCTTATCAAAATTATGCTTCAGCGGTTGGTTCTTTAAGAAGTTTCTTCATTAGAACTTCTTTAGACTTCAGCGTGACTATTTTTCAGCATTTGTATGTAGTCCAAGTTCTGATGGTACTTGTTTTGCTTGAACTTCAGCATATGTTTAGAACTTCTTCTGAAATAAGAGATATATAATTAGAGTATCATATTTACTTATACAAAATTTATTTAATTTGTTATCATCAAAACACTAAGATAAAATTAGAATCAAACTATGTTCTAACACAACTTAGGAATCGACAACACTTTGTTGTTGTGAGAGATCCAACAACAAGTGGGTTCCATAATAAAAATATTTGAAACGAGTAGGATAGAGATATTCAATCACTTAGATCATTTAGAGATAATAAGCTGCAACTATTGAGGATTTCAAGATAAATACCAATGTATGATAGGGTTATAAGTGAGGCTTAGAGATTTGTTCCCCTACCCTCTTATGCATGTTTTAATGTTGTAGAAATACACCAAAAGATCACTCTGACCTACTCTGTCATGACACATCACATCATAGCACATATTTAGCTTCGATGATATTACTGAATCATAGCTCAACTCAATCATTCTTGATATAGTTTTGCTCTTAACTTGCACTATTTTAAGATCTGTTTTACTTGAACATAGAACTTGATGCAAACAAATATTATTTCTCTCTCTTATCATGCTTAATCTCAAGGAAAGTTATTTGCAAAATCAATCTAAGTAAAAATTTCACTCTCTATGGGTACGATAATCTTATCTTTATCACTTTTTACAATCAAACATACACGTATGCTTGCATGTGACACAAATAATCAAGCAACATATAACTTTAATTTTCCAATCAAAATCACCTAAATAATATTGATCCTAAGCAGTTTTACATGTCACTTATATAATCAACAGATATATGTCAGTATCATCACTAAAACTTCATATCCATGTTCAAATTACTTCAAATCCAAAACAAGTCATAGATATATGATTTTTCCGCTAAGCGTCTACCACTTAAAACCTAAAAATGTTTTATATCCAAGCTGAACAATTTGGATATATATGATGTTTAGCTTGAAGGAAGGTGTTGAACTAGTTATGCACTATTAGTTTGAATTAAACTTGTAAATTGCCACATAAGTTAAAGATGTGTTGTATATTCTTGTCTTGAGTTACTATTCTAGGTCACAAATATACATAGAACTTTGGTAACTAAATTATTCATTAATCAGAATTCAATTGAATCAAAAGTTTTTATCTACAAATGAGGATGGATAAAGATCATCAACACAAAGTAAACTGCAAAAATATTAATGATAAGGACATGGTTCACAACATAGACTCTATCAACAACAACAATGACAATATGAATAATAAGTACCTTTCAAAAAGAAAAATTCCAAATTTTACTGCATCATCCTTAAACCTCGAAATAACAACATGCAAAACAGAGAAGAGATCTAAAAGGGTAAATTGTTTATGAACCAAAATTAAACGAATTAGAATAGTAACCACAAACCTAATGTTGAGACAAAGATATTCAGAAATCCCATCATCTAAGGATGTGATTTGTTGTATCTCATATGCGAGCTTAGTCATAGAAGGTATGGGGATTAGGAGCCATTTTTCTCAATTTCGTTGGTGAGATAATAAATAAGGGGTCCTAAAATATGAAAGGTGGTAACAACCATGTTATAGAAGAAGCAATGGTGATGCTTAAAGTCGTTAACAAAGCGATTGAGCTAGGTTTCTAGTACATGCATTTTGAAACTGATAACACTTCATGTGTTAAAAGGATTAAGGACCCCGATCTTTAGAATCGATTGGGGAATGGTTTGTAACCAAATTAGGAAGAAGGTGAACTTTTTAAAATGTTAGGTCTTTGAGGTTATGGTTACAGTTCGAAATAACTCTTTCGTGATTTGTAACAATTCTGGGTAGGGCTCAAAGTTCTAATGACAAATGTTCTTTTTGTTAAAAAACTTTCAATTATTCAAATCCAACTAGATACTAATATTTTCATTTAGATTTTAATTATATATATTAACTTTGGTTCCTCTAAGTTTTAGTCCCCATTTTAAAATTTGATTTATGGTTTTTCCATTTTGTTTTTTTTTTTTTTTAGATTTTTAAGGACATAACAATTCTCTTAATAGTGTCACTATTACATCTACACAAATTAGTGACTTAATAGAATTAATTAATTATACTTTACATAAATAAAATTTTAGCAGTAGGAGGGTGACCAAAATAGGGATGTCCATGGTCCATAAACTGCATAAACAAAATCTCTTAGTAGTTCAATTCAATTTGCAATAACTATTTCAATAAAAAAAATAGTTAATCGCTAAAGTGGTTTCAATTTAGTTAAAGACCAATTAGTAGTTATAAATCGATTTATAATCAGTTTGCCATTGCAGAAAAAAATTATATTTTAATCTCTTTTGAAACCATATTTTCAACTTTTTAATTTATTTCAAAAAGAAAATAATATTTTTTTAAAAAATCAATTATTTACTTTCAGAAAATATTATTTGCAAAAAAAAATCAATAAAAAAATTAGAATTTTTTTTAATTAACTATGTTAAGTATTTTTTATCTTAGAAAAAAATTAGAATATTTTTATTTATTCTTTTTCAGGAAAAAAATGTTTTTAGGAAGAAAATTTATTTTCAATTTTATATTTTTAGAAGAAAAAAAAGTATCTTTTTATTTCCAAGATTTTTTGGACCAAATATATTTCTTAATTTTCAGGAAAAAAAAATCTTCAATTGCTTTTTATTTTTATACCAAAAATATTTTCTTTTATATTAAGTCATATTTTTTAAAACATTTAATTAAAATGATTTTTAATTTTAGTTTAACTAATTGAATAATTTATTATATGTGATTTATTTAATAGATTATTTTATTTAGTTAATCATATTTTTTTACATTCGTAGGTTAGAATTCTAACCTCACTAAAATAATGTAAAGCCGACATATCTACAATCGAAGCCATATAAGTTTCAAGTAAAATGAAGGCAACACTATAATATATATATATATATATATATATATATATATATATATATATATATATATATATATATATATATATATATATATATATATATATATATATATATATATATATAGAATTGGATCGAACTCTATTCGGTTAAAGAGTAGCTTCTAGTTCGAAAAAATTTATGCATGATGTCAAAGACCTACATACTATAGTCGAATTGTGTTCTAGTTTGTGGGTGTCGAAATGCTATGGTTGTTAGTATTTCGAATTGGGGTTGTTTGTTATTTCAAATTGTTTAAGTTAGCTTGTACCCTAAGTTAACTTGTAATGAGTATTTATGAAAAAACGTATTTATGAAAAAACTCATTAGTTTAGTATGTTAGGTTTATTATAAATAGCATACTAGTGTCTTATCATTGCATACTACAAATCCTAATTAGGGTGAAAAAGGTTATTTGTTATTCTGTAACACTTGTAATCTTGTTTCAAAGAGAAAGTAAGAAATAACAATTTATAACCAATTTCATTGTGTTCTTCTTTCTTCTCCTACTTTTTCTTACCCTTGTGGGTTTCTTGTCGAAAGAAACCTGTTATACTTTATGATTTCAGCATCATTTTTCACAACAAATTGGTGCGGTGAGCGTGAAGAAGTTGACTTCAACAAAGTAAGAGATTGAAAAGTTCACCGGAGTGAACGATTTCGATACGTGGTGCTTGAAGATGAAAAACCTGCTGGTCCAGCTGGATGTTTGGAAGCGTTGAAGGGAGCGACAACTATGGACGCTGAGTTAAAGGAAAAAGAAAAGACGACCATGATAGAGAAACTCACAACACAATCTTGTTGAGCCTTGGTGATAAGGTTCTTCGACAGGTATCAAAGATGACAGCGTCATCAGGGTTATGGGTAAAACTTTAAAGTTTGTACATGACCAAATCGGTGGTGAATCGACACTTCCTGAAGCAAGATTTATATTCATTCAAGATGATTGAAGACAAAGTGTTATTTGAGTAGTTGGATATATTCAACAAGCTGATTCTTGATCTTGAAAATCTTGATGTGAAGATCAATGATGCATATCAAGCGTTATAGCTATTGTGCGCTTTTCCTAGAACACATGCTTACTTCAAAGAAACTCTCTTGTATGGAAGGGAGCTCATGGCCTTTGAAGAAGTTCAATCAGCCTTGTATTCTAAGGACTTGGACGAACGAAAGGAGAATAAACCTTTGACGATTGGTGAAGGTTTGACTGTTAAGGAAAAATTCTTGCGAAAGGATGGTAACTTCGACAAGAAGAAAGGTAAAAGTCAACATAAGTCTTATTGTGGCGAAGCATCTGGTATTCGATGCTATCATTGGAAGAAGGAGGGTTACACAAGAAAGATGTTCCCTGAACGCCTGAAAGATCATGAAAGTAAGGATAATGGCAACATAACCATTGTTCAAGATGATTTCGACTCATCTGATGTCAATGTGGTTTCAAGCTACGACTCAAGAAAATAGTGGATTATAGATTCAGGTGGCACTTGGCACATGAATCCAAACAAAGACTTGTTCGCGGAATTATGCGATCAACATGGTGGGTCTATATTCCTAGGAAATAACAAAGCTTGCAAGACTGCAGGTGTTGGATCTGTGAGATTCAAGCTCCGTGATGAGTCAATAAAATTGTTGACTGAAGTCAGGTATGTACTTGATTTGAAGAGAAATTTGATTTCTCTTGGTGAATTCGACAAGAAAGGATATGTTTTCCAAGGAAAGAAGATTATCCTAAAGTCACGAAGGGGTAGAGGGAAGTCTTGAGAGGCGTGAAGAAACAAGGCTTGTATACCCTTGAGGCTGAAGTTGTAAGTGGTTCGACAAATGTTGCATCTACGAAACCTTTGTTGGAGACAGAGATTTGGAACATGAGAACCGACAATGGCCTTGAATTTTGCAATGAGACTTTCGACAACTTTTGTGGATCCTAGGGTATTGCAAGGCACATAACTACTATTGGTACTCCACAAAAAAATAGTTTGGCTGAAAGGTTTAATCGTACTATTTAGAGAGAGTTAGATGCATATTGACTAGTGCTGGGTTAAATAAGGTGTTTTTGGAAGAAGGTGTTTCGACAGTAACATATCTGATAAATAGATATCCTTCGATTGCATTAGATATGAAGACACCTAAAGAAGTTTGGTCGTGACATCCACCAGATCTCGACAAACTAAAATTTTTTGGCTGCGTAGCTTAAGCTCACATCAGGTAAGACAAGGTTGAACCTAGATTTCTGAGATATCTTTCAAGAAAACTGATGACGTTGGCTGAAGTATAGAGATATTTGAAGAAGAGATGGAACATGTAAAGATTCCTATTAAGGTGGAGCATGTCGGTGTTGAATTGCATATCCCAGATCAAGTCGAAGAACAAGCCCAAGATGTTGGAGCATGTCGATGTTGAAGAGATTCCTATTAAGGGGGAGCATGTCGATGTTGAATAGATCTTTATATGGATTAAAGCAATCTCCTCGACAATGGAATAAGAGATTCGATAAGTTCATGGCACACATAGGTTTCATTAAAAGTCAGTTCGACCACTGTGTTTACTTCAAATTTTGACCTGGAATTTCATTTGTTATTTTGTTGCTTTATGTGGATGAAATTCTCATAGAAAGAAACAATGTCGAGAAAGTGCTGAGGGTTTTGACAGATCACAATGTTTCTAATATGATTACCATGACATTGCCGAGTTGCAAGTTTTTCCACTGTATGTAGTTGATAAAGTTGTATGAAGAAAACTAATTTGTTCTTTGATGTTATAGAGTTTGTTACAATGTGGAGATTTGTGAGAATTGGATCAAACACTATTGGATTGAAGAGTAGCTTCTTGTTCGACAGGATTTATGCATGTCGTCGAAGTATGTTCACATGCTGGTGTCGACGACCTACATACTATAGTCGAAGTGTATTCTAGTATGTGGATATCGAAATGATAAGGTTTTTAGTATTTCGAATTGGACCTGTTTGTTGTGTCCAAATGTTTAAGTTAGATTGTACCCTAAGTTAGTTTGTAATGGGTATTTTTGAAAAAGCCCATTAGTTTAGTATGTTAGGTTTATTATAAATAGCATAATAGTGTTTCATTATTGCAATTGCAAATCCTAATTAGGGTGAGAGAGGTTATTTGTCATTCTATGATACTTGTAATTTTATTTCAACGAGAAAGTAAAGAATAACAGTTTATAACCAATTTCGTTGTGTTCTTCTTGCTTCCCCTACTTTTTCTTACCCTTGTGGGTTTCTTGCCGAAAAACCTATTATAATTTGTGATTCCGGCATCATTTTTCACAACACAACACAACACACACACACACACACATATAAATAAGATGAATTTACTCGTACAACACACAGGTCTAGATCAAAATATATACTAAATGTATATAAGAAACAAAGTACGTACACTTCCAAGATATTGACATTATTTATGTAAAATGTTTCAAAAAAATTGTATACAACTACTTAAATCCTCCACTTCTTGAATTATCAACAACGACTTCATCAATTATCAACAACTTAAATCCTTCTCTTGAAGTGGCTCTTTAAATTGTCATATATAATTGATCTAGTGAAAAAACTAGCAAATGAATATAAATTCTAACATTCTTAAGTGATTAATCTTGAATCTTATTATTTGTCATTGCAAAAGAAATAACAATGGAATTGTCTTCCCTGAAATCCAAAAGGAATTTTAACATCAGATATTGTCAAGGACAATCGAGGAATATATTTTCTCATCTTGTTGATTATTATCCGTCGATTTCCGTTGATCATTAAGTCTAGAAGTATTAATGTTCAAGAATTATGTTATATGAATGTCATCAACCACATCAATCTCTGAATTGGATGAATACGGACTATCGTAACTCAAATATATTTTTCTTCAACGTGAAATAAATCTACACATAATCGTTAATCATATCAATAATGGATATTTTTGCAGCTAATATAAACCCTAGTATGAAAAAAAGATATCTCACTAATTTTATCTAAAATAAAAGGATGCGTGCTTTCAACAATTACTGCAACAGAATTGCTACATATCTTAATAAGAAAATGGTCTTCGATATCAAGTGTAATATCCTTTTCACTGGAATCTTCAATTGAAGCGTATCTAATTCCCAAAACTCACTCAGAACACTGCTTCAAATCCTCATCATTTTAATTTGGTTGACCATTTAGAAGTCTTATATTCTTGGTAAATTTTCGAATTTCACATGAATCCCATAAATATAATGAATTGACTGTAGCATGCACAATTTTGTATCTGGTTCCTTTAGGTATAACAGTTAGAAATTTTTTAAAATCACCCCTGAATACGACAATTTTATCACCAAATAGAGGGTTCATATTACCTACATCATAATACCAAAGAATGTCTCTAAAAGTTATATCAACAACTTCAAATCAATATTTGTGCAACATTGAAGCTTCATCCCATATTATTAGCATTGTCTTTACCATTAAATAGGTTAATGGGGATTTTAATTTTATGGAGCATGTTGAACACTCGTCAATATTTTTGGGATACGAAATCTTGAATGTGCAGTTCTTCCATCAGGTATTAGTAATACAGCTCTTTCACACAAGGCGACTATAAAAAAATCCCCTTTTGATCTAAAGTGCACATGACATGACCCTCCAAAGAAAGGTTTTCTCAATAAAAAAAAAATAAACCATGCTAATAAACACTTTTCTCTCACAATGATATCGAATTCCATGTAGTATGTTCTATACTTCAACTTGACTGAGTTGATAAACTTATGGTCATCACATTTTGAAAATGATTCCAAAGGTCCCGAAACACAATAAACATGCATTCATATAACCAAAATTTGGATGCACAAAGATTCATTAATGACAACGACAGACATCGTAGATTATACTAATGCACAAAGATCCAAATTTCATTATGATGGAATATTAACTGTATTTTCGTGTTAATTATGCAAACACAATTCGACATGGTTGAAATATTAAAATATGGAAAAATTAAAAGACATAAAAATTGATTAATCTACACCCTATTTCCATCAAAATTCATTAAAAACTTAGACAATAGTGTAATTGAGTATCTCAATGCACAAAGATTCAAATTTCATAATGATGGAATATTAAGTGTATCATCTTGTAAATTGCATATACAGTATACACAATTAAGCATAGTTGAAAGATTAAGGGATGGAAAAACTAATAAGACACCAAAATTTATTAGTTTATACTATTTCCATAAACGTTCATTAATGATTGTGTCATTGATTATGTCGATGCATAAAGATTCAAAATTTATTAGTCATAGTTTAAAGATTAAAATATGAATAAACTAGTTCACGCCTTGTTTCCATCAAAATTTATCAATGACATAGGCAACTGTGTAATTTGGCATCTCAGTTCAGGAAGATTCAAGTCTCATAATGATGGAATATTATATGGATTATCTTGAAGAGGAGTGCTAGCAACACTCTCTTTTCAACGCTTTCTCTAGCACTCACTTTCTTATTGAAATATTAAGATAAAAAAAAAAATTTGAGTAATGCTAACTTGTACTCTAAGAACATAAGTTAAGAGATAAATATAATAAAAATTTCTTGAAAATTGTTAATGAATTTAATACAAATTTATAATTAATAATTTTATTATTATTTTTAATAGAAAATTTTTATTTATGGGTTTATTAATTTATGTCCCTAGAGCACAATTTAGCATTACCCAACAAAAAATTAAAAAGAAACCAAAAATTTATTAGTATATATTTTGATTTCATCAAAATTAATTAATGACATTGAAAATGGTGTCATTGATTTTCTCAATGCAAGAATATTAAAAATTCATAATGATGATGATGAGTCCTCTTAGACACAATGAAGTTTTAGTTGAGATCAACTGAGTTCATTTATATTCTATTACTTGTTCATTTATATTATATTACTTGTCACTTAGGATAAATAGAGTAATTAGTTAACTCAAATGAGCTTAGTTTTTACTCAATAAAATTGACTTTTATTATTTTGTTTAAGAATGATCATTTTAGATAACATTAATTATTGGTCAATTGCTCTAGTAGATGAAATATTCTTTAAAGATATTTCTTTACTACATTTCCTTACCAACCACCCCTCTTTATCCTTTTGACTAGTATGAAGAAGAAAAATAAAAAGAGGAAAGGAGAGAACGAGGAGAAACAAAAGAGAAAGCTTTGGAGAAGAAAAAAAGAAACTTGAAAGTGGAAAAAGCTTGGATCAAGAGCAAGAATCAAATACTTTCATCATCAATCATCTACTTGAGGTGGGTTTTAGATAGTGTAGCAATTATAGCAAAAAATGAAAGAGATGGAAAACTTAGGGTTTATATTTTCTTAACATGATTATGGGTAAATTAAAATCTCTATTTGTCTTGATTGTTTTTCGTTTGATTGTTATGTTATAACATGTTATTTGGTGTTTTGATGGTGTGTCTAGGTGTTTTATGGTGTGTTATTATGCTATACCATGACATAAACGTTCTGTCATCCACGCTAAGCGAGGGAGGTGCTTGCTAAACGAGACAGTGGAATTATGTGGAAACTGACTTTTTGTAATTGCTTAATACGCCCTCGCTAGGACTCACTAAGCAAGCAAGTGATTTTTCCAATGTTAGGGCTACTGCCTCGCTTTGCTAGGAGCTAGTTGTGGCTCACTAAGCGAGAGTTCTGCTTTAATGAAAAAATTTATTGGTTCGTGTTCCACCATAAAACTGGAACATAACTCCTATTAATATAAGACTTGAAACATTGGAAATCTAGTTCAACGGACTATCGTATGGCAATCAAAAACCATGGTTTAGAGCAAGTGGTTCTTAGTGGATGATGATGAATGATCATGTGTGTTTGTGAATTAGGTTAATACTTGCCTTCAATATGAATAGTAGTATGTTTAACATCTTATGATGAGGAGTGAGGAAAAACCTAGGGGCATAACTAGGTGAATGAATTAGTAAAGTATAACGAAATAATGATAAATGATTTATATGGCGAGATTTGAACACGAAGTTACCTCGATGTGCACAATAAACTAATAGTCGCTAGAATTGAATCATAGACGTGAATTAATATGCTTTATATGGAACATGATTCATTATCATGATATAGGTGAATGTGATCACCTAGTGATTGACGACTACAATCACATTGCGTTTGTTGAACTAGTCGTGTATTGGGAAACAACCCCATTGTCGGGCTCGTCCCAAATTGTAATGCTTATAAAAAGTAAGAATTGAGATACATGCATTATTGCTTTGCATCAACCAATTGGGTTAGAGTCCCATATGTTCAACCAAATGGGTTAGAGTCCCATAGTGCAACGAAATGAGTTATAATCCCATAGAAGACGTGGACCTCAAATGGGTTAGAGTTATATACGAGGAAAAGGCTAGAAATGGGTTTGCATCCCATATGGAGAGACGGTTCTTGAAGTGGGTTTGAGTTTCATAGAGAATATGAAATCTACAAGAAAGTCGAAGCATGATACAACGATCCTTAACCCATGTCGATAATCCTAGACGTAAGGTTGGTCAGGGAAACATGCCTTGTTATGGTTTGCGAATAATGATTTATTTGAGTTGGTGACTTCAAGTGTACATGTTCCTATACAATGCGAAAGTCCCATAGACGCTTAAGTCTTTATTCTATTTGTATGACTTAAACTAGAAATCAATTATAAACCCTATAAAGCTTAGTGGACCCATAAGATAGAGAACCTGTTGAGATTATTATTTCACCACATTATTGTTGTTGTTTTTCACGATGTTCTTTGTAGGTGAAAGGAAAGCGCGAGATTTTCTAGACGACCCTTGGTGGCTTGTTGTTTTGGATGGCGTTTCTTCTACTGTGTAGATAGATATTTTGAGATCATCTAGATGATGATTTAGATCTTAGATTTTAATTTAGGCACCTATGTATATATTGTGCCATAGTTGTACATTATGTTTTTGGGCATGTATATACATATATATATATAATGTTGTTGATAGATTCTTATGTATTTTCAGTACCAATTACAATATGTATAATATATATTCTAGACATGTGTTATATATGGTTGTTACAGTTGACATATTAATTTTCTTTTTTCGAAATTGGCCAGACACGATTAGGCATGGTTGAAAGATTAAGATATGGAAAAACTAAAAAGGTACTAAAATTGATTAGTATACAATTTGTTTCTAAATAAACATATTAATGACATACTAGACCATTATGTAATTGAGTATCTTAATGCATAGAGATTTTGAGAATTCATAATGATGAAATATTAAGTGTATCTTGAAAATTGCATAGGTAGTGAATTGATGTATTGTTTTTGCGGACATCTATAATGAGAAATACGATAATTTCTGTGAGAATTGAATCCAACTTTAATGGGTCAAAGAGTAGCTTCTGGTACGACCGGATTTATGCATGCCGTCAAAGTATATTCACATGCTGGTGTCGAAGGCCTACATATTGTAGTTGAAATGTGTTCTATCATGTGGGAGTCGAAATGCTAGGGTTATTAGTATTTCGAATTGAGATTGTTTGTTATGTCCAATTGTTTAAGTTAGCTTGTACACTAAATTAGCGGGTAATGGATATTTGTGAAAAATCTCATTAGTTTAGTATGTTAGGTTTATTATAAATAGCATACTAGTCTCTCACCATTGCATACTGCAAATCCTAATTTAGGGTGAGAGGGTTATTTGTTATTCTTTTAACACTTGTAATCTTGATTGAAAGAGAAATTAAAGAATAACAATTATAACTAATCCTTGGTGTTCATCTTGTGTATTCATCTTTTCTAACCTTGTGTGTTTCTTGATCATAAAGAAATAGTTTATACTATCAAGGGATCGTTTTCACAAAAAATTGGTCCAATGAGCATGGAGAAGATGCCTTCAAAAAAGTTTGAGATCAAAAAGTTCACCGAAAGTAAATGATTTCGGTCTGTGGCGCTTGAAGATGAAAGCCCTACTGGTCCAACAGGTTTGTTTGGAAGCGTTGAATAGAGCGGCAGCTATGGACGTTGCATTAACAGAAAAAGAAAAGACGGCCATCATAGAGAAATCCCACAGCGAAATCTTGTAGAGTCTTGGTGATAAGGTTCTTTGACAGGTATCAAAGGAGACGACGACATCAGGGTTATGGGTGAAACTTGAAAGTTTGTAGATGACTAAATCACTGGTAAATCGACTCTACCTGAAGCAAGCTTTGTATTCATTCAAGATGATTGAACACAAAGTGTTGACTGAGCAGTGTGATATGTTAAACAAGCGAATTCTTGATCTTGAAAATATTGATGTGATCAAACGCTATTTCTGTTGTGCGCTTTTCCTAGAACACATGCTTACTTAAAAGAAACTCTCTTGTATGGAAGGGAGTCCATGACCTTTGAAGAAGTTTAATCAGCCTTGTTTTCTAAGGACTTGAATGAACAAAAGGAGCATAAATCTTTGGCGGTTGGTGAAGGTTTGGCCGTTAAGGGAAAATTCTTGCAAAAGGATGGTAAGTTCGACAAGAAGAAAGGTAAAAGTCAGTAGAAATCTTACAGTGGCGAAGCATTTGGTATTCGATGCTATCATTGTAAGAAGTAGGGTCATACAAGAAAGGTGTGCCCTAAACGCCTAAAAGATAATGGAGGTAAGGATAATGGCAACACAACCATTGTTCAAGATGATTTCGATTCATCTGATGTTCTTGTGGTTTCATACAATGACTCTAGTAAGGAGTGGATAATGGATTTAGGTCGCACTTGGAACATGACTACAAACAAAGACTTGTACGAGGAATTATGTGATCAAGATGGTGGGTCTGTATTGCTGGGAAACAACAAAGCTTGCAAGATTGCAAGTATTGGATATGTGAGATTCAAGCTCCCTGATGAGTCAATAAAGTTGTTGACTGAAGTCAGATATGTACTTTATTTGAAGAGAAATTTGATTTCTCTTGGTGAATTCGATAAGAAAGGATATGTTTTCCAAAGAGAGAAGAGTGTCCTAAAATTCATGAAGGGGTAGAAGGAAGTCTTGATAGGCGTGAAGAAACAAGGCTTGTATACCCTTGAGGCTGAAGTTGCAAGTGTTTTGACAAATGTTGCATCCACAAAAACTTCGTTGAAGATAGAGATTTGGCACATGTGATTGGGCCATGTCAGTGAAAGGGGTCTGGTCGAATTAGGGAAACAAAATCTACTTGGTGGAGACAAAGTCAAAAAGCTTAAGTTTTGTAAATCCTGTGTACTAGGAAAATCTTGCAGAGTGAAGTTCAACAAAGGAAAACAAAGAACACGTGGATCCCTTGATTACATCCATGCTGATCTTTGGGGGCCTGCAAGGTGTCCACCATATTCAGGAGCAAGGTATTTTCTATCCATAGTAGATGACTATTCTAGAAAATTATGGGTATTCATCCAAAAGACTAAGGATGAAACTTTTGAAAATTTCAAAAGCTGGAAGACTTTGGTCGAAAATCAGACTGGCAGAAAGGTCAAGAGGTTGAGAATCGATGGCCTTGAATTTTGCAATGCGGCGTTCAACAGTTTTTGTGCACCCTTTGGTATTGCAAGGCATATAACTACTGCATGTACTCCACAACAAAATGGTTTGGCTAAAAGGTTTGATCAAACTATTTTGAAGAGAGTTAGATGCATGTTGACTAGTGCTAGGTTAAAGAATGTGTTTTGGATTGAGGCTGTTTTGACAGCGACATATATGATAAACAAATGTCCTTTGACTGCGTTTGATATGAATACACTTGAAGAAGTTTGGTCGAGACATCCACCAGATCTCGACAAACTGAGAATATTTGGTTGCGTAGCCTTTACTCATATTAGGCAAGACAAGTTCGAACCCAGAGCTCTAAAATGTATGTTCATGGGATACCCTAAAGGAGTCAAAGCTTATAGGCTATGGTGCCTAGAGCCAAGTCACGGGAGGAGTATCACCAGTCGAGATGTAGTTTTCAATGAAGCTGAAATGGCTTTTAAGAAAAATGATGATGTTGGTCGAAATGCAGAAATATCTGACGAAGAGTTGGAACAGGAGGAGATTCCTATTGATGTGGAGCGTGCTGATGTTGAATTGTATATCCCAAATGAAGTCGAAGAAGAAGCAGAAGATGCTGAGAAAGTTAAGGAAACTTTCGATGACTACCTATTGTCAAGAGATGGGTCGAGAAGAGTCATCAAGCCACCTCAGAGACTTGGGTATGCAGATATTATAGCTTATGCCTTAATCTCTACAAGTGAGGTTCTAGACGAAGAACCTAGAGACTATAAGGAAGTTATGAAGAGTCGAAATAAACTGAATTGCTGAAGGCCATGAATGATGAGATGAAATCTCTTCATGATAATCACACTTGGGAACTTATCAAGAAACCTGCTGGAGCCAGGTTAGTCAGCTGTAAATGGATTTTTAAAGTTAAGAAAGTAATCAAAGTATATGTCGACTCTGACTATGCAGGTTGTATGGATTCCAGAAAATCTATTTTTGGATAAGTTTTCACTATGTTTGGCACAACAATTAGTTGGAAAACAACACTTCAGAAGGTTGTTTCTTTATCAACCACTGAAGCGAAATATATTGCCCTCATTGAATCTCTAAAAGAAACATTGTGGCCTGAAGGTTTTGCTAATGAGCTGAAACTTCAAGGTTGAGGTATCACTGTTAAATATGATAGTCAAAGTGATATACACTTGTCGAAGAGTGTGGAAATGTCCAAGTGCTGAAGGTTTTGACAAATCATAATGCTCTGATATGATCACCAAGACATTGCCCAATTGCAAATTTTCCCACTGTATGCAGTTGAAAAAGCTGCATGAAGAAAGATAGTTTGTTCTTGGATGTTATAGAGAGTTTGTTCCAAGTTGGAGATTTGTGAGAATTGGATCGAACTCTACTATATCGAAGAGTAGCTTTTGGTTTGAAATGATTTATGCATGCTGTCGAGGTATGTTCACATGTTGGTGTCGAAGGCCTACATACTGTAGTCGAATTGTGTTCTAGTATGTAGGGGTCAAAATGCTATGGTTGTTAGTATTTCGAATTGGGCATGTTTGTCATGTCCAATTGTTTAAGTTAGCTTGTACACTAAGTTAGCTTGTAATGGATATTTGTGAAAAAGCCCATTAGTTTAGTATGTTAGGTTTATTATAAATAACATACTAACTTGTAATCGATATTTATGAAAAAGCCCGTTAGCATACTGCAAATCCTAGTTTATGGTGAGAGGGTTATTTGTTATTCTTGTAACACTAGTAATCTTGATTAAAAGAGAAATTAAAGAATAACAGTGATAACCAATCCTTATTATTCTTCTCGTGTTATCATCTTTTCTACCCTTGTGTGTTTTTTTCTATCACAAAGAAACAATTTATACTTTGTTTATCAATATATCATTTTCACAACAATTTCATAACTCATACAATGACTCATGTAGGCTCTTAGTGACAATTTTTATACTTAGTCATTATATTATTCAATTAAGGTCAATGTTTCACGAAACACAACGAATGTTTAGTCAACATATAGGCAATTTAATTGATGTAATAATAATTGATACAATGATGATTAAAATACCGAATAGATATTAAATAAGATGATAATATTTAAAAACAATATTCAAAATATTAGGAAAACATGTCGATGGAAGTCGTTTCAACTCAATAGAATGCAAAATTGAAGAAATAAGATCAATAATGTAAAAAATAGAAACATGTGTCTAATTTGCTGCAAAAAATTTCTGAACTGTTTGGAATCAATGTTGACAAACAAAAATCTTGATTAGAGTACCTTCATTAAGGTGAAGCTGGTGACAAAGTCGATGCCACTGACCACCAACTCTAACTTGCTTTTCCTTTTCTAACTGAATTTCAACTGTGCATGACCACATGCTATAAAAATCATCAATCAAGTAGATATTGAGAACATTTTCTCCCATAACATATTCACCAAAATATCAAGGTATATACAATATGCTCGAAACTTCAACTTGATAATAATGGACTCTTTAATTTGGATGATTGCACCGATCCATTAAATTATGGCGTCATTAACACCATGACCAACATTGACATCCATGAACCATGATAGAAGTAAAAACATGATATAGCAATAGAAAGATGAAATTGAATTCAAGCCTTTATGCATTATATAATTTCTAAATAGGATAATATAACAAGAAGAATCAAGTTGTAGCTTTTTGCTGTACTAACTTTCATGAAAAGCCTAGAAAAGAATTGCATGTGCCCGAAAATAGGAACCATAAATATGGGAGATATTGCTGGGATGGCTGACAATCTTAAACTTAAATAAAAATAAGCATGTACATGATTGAATTACACGCATTGTATCTCCCTTTATGATATGTTGGAATATGTCATTATTTTAATAAGGAGACGAATTATCGAAGTGTCAACTTCTCACACATTATTTTT
Organism: Vicia villosa; assembly: GCF_029867415.1. NCBI lineage: Eukaryota > Viridiplantae > Streptophyta > Magnoliopsida > Fabales > Fabaceae > Vicia > Vicia villosa. The sequence goes on along the minus strand of NC_081184.1, from coordinate 94,580,689 downwards.
TCTCGTTGAATTTTGTGAGTATTTTCTTGAATTCTCTTTAGAGAATTATTTTAATTTCTCTTCGTTTGAGTTGAGAAATTATCAAGTATTATTTTTTGGATTCCTTTGAAGAATTATTTGAATTTCTCTATGTTTGAGAAATCATTTTGAGTGGTTAAATCACGATTATTGAGTTCTCTTTTGAAAATTATTTGAATTTTCCCTTGTTTGAGAAAATATTACGACTGATCTTTACACCAGATACTACGAGTGACATTTAAATTATATTCGACTAGTCTTTGTACTGTCAAAGGGTATATTTCTAGACCTATTATCTACCGAGCAAGTTGTAATCGTACAATATAAAACTCAGTTTATTTCATCTTGAAGGCGTCATAGTTGAGTGACTTCTTTGCACAATTTTGATTTGTATCGTGAAACATCTTAAAGAGAGTGACCTAGTCTACGACTAGACTTGGTAATTTCTTCCATGGACATTTTTTAAAATTGTAAAACAATAATTTTAAGATGTTTCAAACCTCCATGACTACCAAAGACATTACTAGTACTTGTGTGGCTGTTGTCTATGACAAGTCAATCAAGTTTTAAGGATGTCACTTTAAGTGCTAACAAAAAAATTGCAATTTTTCTTAACCTTAAAAAAGGTTGCCAGCGTTCTGACCGATGGCATTCCTGTTGTTCCTTGTGAATCAATAGAGCAAACTAACAGTAAGAAATATGTGGATTTAGATGGAATACTTAATAGTGTTGAAGTTGAATCTGTTTCACAGATTAAAACGAACTATTTACAACTCATGAAAGAAATCTCCCTATCGAAAGAGAATGATTATGTGTGCAAAAAACACTTTTTGAATGGTCTTGCTGATGATCTTTATGATTATTATTGTAACTGCAAGACTACAAAATAAGTTTGGGAAGCTTTGAAAAAGAAGTATGATACTGAAGAAGTTGGTGCAAAGAAGTATGTTGTTAGCCGTTACCTCAAGTATTATATGGTAGATGAAAGATCCGTGGAAGTTCAATGTCACAAACTTCAAAAGATAGCTCACGACATCATGATGAAGGTATGTATTTAGATGAAGAATTTCAAATTGCTTTTATTATTGACAAACTGCCCCTAGTTTGAAAGTTTTTAAAAAATCTCTTTGCCATAAAATAAAAGAGTTTTTAATTGATATTATGTTTATTTGCCTTTGAATTAAAGAAGAATCTCAAAGACAATATCAAAAGGAAAAAAAGTCTTGGATGTTTCAATTAGAAAAAATAAATCCGGTGTAGCTCTAAACCCATTAGAAAAATGATTAAAGAATCAGACTCATAATATTGTGAACCGAATTAAGAATGAGAATCTTTAAAGGACCCCAATTACTCCAACTGGTAGGCAACAACTCTATACTGCTCCTAATGCACAGGTTAACCTGTCTAATAAGCAATTTATTGATCTGAAAACTAAAATAAACATGATTGGCAAATTTGATAGTTGGTGGATAGACATTGGCTCCTCTCGTCATGTCTATTATGATCGTGCAATGTTAAAAAAATACACGAATAAGAAAGTGTTATTGGAAGTTTCTTACACCACTAATGTTGTCGATATTGGAGAAGTGGAGTTGAAGTCCATCTTCAAAAAGAATTTAATCTTGAAGAATGTCATGCATACTCCTAAGATTATAAAAAATCTTGTTTCTGAATTTATTTTGAATGAGGAAGGGTTAGACAGCCTATTGAAATTTGTACACCATCACTAAGAATGACATTTTTGTTAATGAAATTGATATGTTAAAGATTTGTGTGAATGAAATTGAAAATCAATTTAGGAAAAAGGTTAAGAGACTTTGTAATGAAAGGGAAACTGAATATGATTCTAGTTTACTTAATGAATTTTATAAACAACATGGAATTGTACATGAAACAAGTGAATCATATTCTTTTGAAATGAATGGTAAAGCAGAAAGCAAGAATTGAACTCTTACCGAACCAATCATTGCTATTATGTTAAATTATTGTCTTGAATCTCACTAATGGGGGGAAATTTAATTGATTGTGTGTTATGTCTTGAATAGAAATCCCAAGTCTAAAAGTATGATATATCCTTATGAGTTATTGAAGTAAAGAAAACCAAATTTGTCTTACTTTAGAACTTTTGGGGTAGTCTGACTTATGTTAGAATACTAGATTGGAAGTGAGTTAAACTCACTAGTAGAGCTTAGGAATGTGCATTTATTGGGCATGCAACAAATAGTAAGGCATATAGGTGTTATGGTCTAAATTCTAAAGTGATCATAGAATCAATTGATGTTGAATTCTATGAAGACAAATTTCCTTTCAAGTCGAAAAATATTCGGAAGGCTGAATCAAATCACATTCTTGTGACAAGAAACACCGAAATTAATGACAAAGTAGAGACAGAACTTCGACGAAGTAAAAGAGTAAGAGTTGATAAATACTATGGCCCAATTATATTTCATATAAAATAGAATAAGATCCAACAAATCTTTAAGAAGCATTGTAATATTTGGATGCAGATTTATGACAAAGAAGCTATTGACGATGAGATATATCATCTATAATCTAACAGACCAGGCACTTAACAAAGTTGTCTCCGGGTTCCAACCAATCAGTTGTAAATGAGTTTTGAAAAATAAACTAAAACCTAATTGAACTGCTAATATGTACAAGGCTCGCCTTGTAGCTAAAGGTTCTAGGTAAAGAGAAAATATAAATTTTTTTGATACTTTTTCTCCAATCACTGTAATTACATGTATTAGGGTATTGATTTCAATTGCTTTTATTTTAACTCAATAGTACACTAAATGGAAGTTTAAACAACTTATTTAAACTGTGACTTTAGAAGAAGAAATCTATATGGACCAACCTGAGGGTTTGTGATTCATGGGCAAGAAAACAAGGTATGTAAGTTAGATAAGTCTCTATATTTTCTAAAATAATGGAATGATAAGTTTGATAACTTAATGATATCGAGTGGGTACAAAGTGAATGAAAGTGACAAATGCGTATATTTCAAATCTAAAAATGGAATTTGCACTAGCATATGTCTCTATGTGGACGGCTTACTCATATATGGATCAAACCTTTATGTAGTTAACAATGTGAAATCATTATTGTGAAAAAAATTGGATATGAAAGACCTTAGAGAAGCCTATATGATTCTTGATATCAAGATCACTAGATTCAAATAAGGAATTTCATTGGATTTGTCTCATTATACAGAGAAGGTCTTTAAGAAATATAATTACTTTGACTATAAGCTTGATTACACGCTATACGATCTAAGTGTAAAACTGTTTAAGAAAAGGTTGTGTTCGGGTTTGATGCTTAAGATAAATTTCAAGACAATTATGTCACTCTTATTGAATCAGAATCATACATGCAATGCAAAGTTTCAAGTCATGGACACATTTGTTTATTCACAATCTTAGAGATGTTTGACGTCGCTTAAAAAAAATTAAAATTCAAGTGAAGGATTGTTGAAACATCTTAATATTCAAACAGGGAGATGAATTTTAAAAAGTTCCTTCATAAGTCCCACATTGTTAGAAAAATAAGTGTGTTTGTGTGTTAGTTGAAAAATTCCTTAGTCACAGATTGGTTAGAGTAGATACTTTAGTTAACTTACTTCATTATATAAGAAAATTACTTGTTTCATTCCACAACACACAAAAAACTTCTTTTGAGTTTTTCTTCCTCACTCTCATAACACTGCGTTTTTTGAATTGTCGAATCTCCAACTTCTTCATATTCCTGTCTACTCGTTGAATTTTTCAAGTATTTTCTTGAATTATTTAGAGAATTATTTTAATTTCTCCTTCTTTTATTTGAAAAATTATCAAGTGTTATTTTTAGATTCTCTTTGGAGAATTATTTGAATTTATATATGTTTGAGAAATCATTTTGTGTGTTCAAATGACCATTATTGAATTCTGTTTAGAGGATTATTTGAATTTTTTTTTGTTTGAAAAATTATTATGACTGATCTTTATGCAAAATACTAAGAGTGATGTTTATATTATATTCGTCTGGTTTTTGTACAATTGAGGGTGTATTTCCAGACTATTATCTATCGTGCAAGTAGTAATCGTATAACATATGACTGAGTTGTTTTATCCTTTATGCGTTGTGGTTGAGTGACTGATTTGCACAACTTTAAACGATGTTGTAAAATATCTTAGTGAGAGTGACCAAGTCTGCGACTCAACCTAGTGGAAATTTTTCTAAATTGTCAAACATGATATAATATTTTTGTGTACATTAATGGTGTTAATTGGACTTGACTACATGTGCTTATGTACTATAAATAGATATAGGATTGATGATTATTTACAAAAGAATAAGTATGCATGAATTATCATATGATGTTGATAGTGAATATTAGAGAAGTTGTTTTATATATATAGAGATAAAATAGATGTTCGTGCATACATAATTGTGGCGATGAACAAGAGTAAAGTCCACATGATACTGGTTGCTTTATAATTTATTTATTGTTTTTATTTTGTTGGATTTAATCAATCTGGAACTCATAAACTTTTGGAATTAGTAAGTCATTATTCCATATTCCTGTCATAATGTGGCCATATGTCCACTAATCTTTCAATCATATATATATATATATATATATATATATATATATATATATATATATATATATATATATATATATATATATATATATATATATATATATATATATATATATATATATATATATATATATTAATGGAGACAAAATACTTAATAATAGTAGACTTGTATAATAGAGGATTGTATAAGTGTATTTTGTATCAGTATTGTGTATAACACCCTATATAAATAAGCCAAGTGGCATATGTAATAGATAAGAAATGAGTGAATGAAATACAGAGTATTTCACATTTCCATTATGGTATCAATCGCCTTTTGATCCATTCCGCTTCCAATCAGGAACACTTCAAAGAAGCATCGTTCTTGCATCAAGAAAACGTCTGAGACGTTCTTCATCAAAGATCACTCTCGCTTCAAAGAAGCATCTCTCTCTTCACGTGTCCAAGAAGCGTCTTCGTCTCATATCGAGCTTCAGAGAAGCTCCGCGTTCTTCATTCCTTTTCATCGATTGAAGCTGTGCTCGCTGCCATGGATTCACCTCCAACTTCTCCTCGTATATCTGAGACTCTGGGCTCGCTATCAACCCGCTCCACTTCATCTGGAATCAACACGTTTGGTCCGAAACTCTCCATCAAACTCAATGACAACAACTTTCTTTTGTGGAATCAGCAAGTTGAAGGCGTAATCCTCACCAATCGGTTACATCGCTTTGTGGTGAGTCCTCAAATTCCACCGAAATATGCATCTGAACTTGATTGTCAAAATCTTGTTACCTCTGATGCGTATGAAGCTTGGTTGGTTCAAGATCAAGCTCTCTTTATCTGGCTTTTGTCAACCATCTCTGAGTCCGTGCTGCCTCGGGTTCTCTCGTGCAAACATTCGTTTGAAGTTTGGGAACGGATTCACAAGCACTTTAATGCTATGATGAAGGCTAAAGTTCGCCAACTCCGATCTGAGCTCAAGACTACAAAGAAAGCGAATCGCACAGTGTCTGAATATGTTCTCAAGATTAAGTCAATTGCTGATTCTCTGCTTGCTGTAGGGGATGTTATCACTGAAGAAACGCAGATTGCTGCTATCTTGGATGGACTTCCTGAGGAATATAGTCCGTTCGTGATGAAAATGTATGGTAAATCCGATTCTTTGACTCTTTATGATGTTGAAGCCTTACTATATGTGCAGGAGGCTCAATTGGATAAGTTTAGGCAAGAACTTGCTCTCTCCAATGTATCTGCTAATCTTGCAATGTCCAATACCAATTCCAAACAAGCTACTGCGCCTAATCTTGGAAACTCGAATTATCGAGGTCGTGGCTATGGTGGTCGTGGTAGAAGCAGAGGTCGAGGGATTCCTTCATCTGGCTCAGGTAATAGGCCCACTTGTCAGCTCTGTGGTAAGTATGGCCATGCTGTGTTTGATTGTTGGCACAGGTTTGATGAGGCTTTCACTCCCAATTTGAAATCTCAACAAGAAGCTCCTAGCAGCAGCTCTGCTCAAGCTGTGTCTTCACCACAGACTGACGCTTCCAAAGATGCTACTGCACTGATGGCTCATTCATTTGGAACCATCCAACAATTACATGTGCCCTCTGATCTTGATTCCCATGCCTGGTTCGCGGACTCAGGTGCTTCGCATCATCTCACTCCTTACTCTGAATTTCTACATAGTAGTAAAGTATATACAGAGTGAAGCAAAGTATGTGTAGGTAATGGTCATGTCCTAGATATTCATGCCATTGGATCCTCACAGAGTCAATCCACAATCACACCACAAGCCACATTAGTGTTCAAAGATGTTCTTCATGTGCCTCAAATCACTAGGAACCTTCTGTCTGTGTCACAGTTTTCCAAGGATAATGCTGCTTATTTTGAATTTTATCCTAATCATTGCTACATTAAATCTCAAGTGTATAAAGCCACTCTATGCAAAGGTACCCGTGATGCTCATGGTCTGTACAGGTTCTCCTCTCTGCTAGTAGGAAGCTCTCCTCTATCCACTGTGGATCCTCTGCCCTTTTCTTTTCCGGTTGTCAATAATGCTGTGCAAACTGGTACAAACTCTACCTTGACTTTGTGGCATCGCAGGCTTGGACATGCTCATTCTGAGGCTATTAGGTCTGTTCTACACACATGTAATATTTCAATACCACACAAAGATTCTGTACACTTTTGTAGCTCTTGTTGTTTAGGCAAGTCACACAAACAAGCTGCTCCAATGACTCACACTGTGTATTTCAAACCTTTTGAAGTAGTTCATGCAGATTTGTGGGGACCCTCCCCTTTGCCCCCTAGTGGAGGCTTTAGATACTACATTGCTTTTGTTGATACTTTTATTAGATATACTGGGATCTATTTCCTGAAAAATAAGTATGATGCTCTTAATGCTTTTATGCTATTTCATGCTCATGTTAAAACCCAATTTAATGCTCAAATTAAGTCCATTCAGTCTGACTATGGGGGAGAGTTCAGGCCCTTTACAAATTACTTGGAAAAACTTGGCATCACTCATAGGTTAACCTGTCCATACACATCTCATAAGAATGGCACTATTGAACAAAAACATAGGCACATTGTAGAAATGGGATTGTCTCTTCTTGCACAAGCCTCTATGCCTGTCAGTTTTTGGGATCACAGTTTCACCACAGCCGTATCTCTCATTAACAGGCTTCCTACAAGGTTTCTTACTAAATTCTTCTCTCCTTTTCATGCTCTCCACAATTCCTTTCCCAATTACAAGGCCCTGAAGACCTTTGGTTGTGCATGTTACCCCAATCTTAGGCCTTACAATCAACATAAATTGGAATTCAAGAGCACTCAATGTGTTTTCTTGGGTATTTCTCCTCAACACAAGGGGTTCAAGTGTTTGAACTCAGTAGGCAGAATCTTTATCTCCAAAGATGTTAGTTTTGATGAAAATGTGTTTCCCTACTTGGCTTTATTTTCATCTTCTAACACCTCTATCTCAAACACCCCTAGTACTGCACCCTCTTCAGGTTAGTCTCTCATAATTCCCACCTTTTCTGACTTAGCCAGGTCCAGTCCTAATCTTGCTACTTCTCTATCTCAGCCCATATCTAGCCCTACACCTGCCATTATTTCTAGCCCTATTCCCATACAGCCTGTCCCAATTGTGTCTCCCAATGCTGGTCCCACAGTTAGTCCACACTCAGTCCCTAAACTAGCTTCATTTAACCCACCAGGTATTGACTTACCTCTCACCCCTGTGCCTGCTACATAGCCTGTCTCTGAAAGTCAGTCTCCTTTGTTGGCAGATGTGACTTTTGTACCTTCTTCTCTCCCACAGCCTTCCCTGGTTACAAATAACCATCCCATGGTTACTAGAGGCAAGACTGGCTGTCTCAAACCAAAAGTTTACTTGGCTTGTACTGAACCAACTTCTGTTAAAGAGGCTCTCTCTAATCCACAGTGGCTTGCAGCTATGCAAACTGAGTATAATGCTTTGATTGCCAACAATACCTGGACTCTCACCTCCCTTCCCCCTAATAGAAAAGCTGTTGGATTTAGGTGGGTTTTCAAAGTAAAGGAAAATGCTGATGGCAGTCTGAATAAATTTAAGGCACGACTTGTTGCTAAGGGCTATCTACAACAACAGGGCTTTGACTATAGTGAAACATTCTCTCCTGTAGTGAAACCCACTACTATCCAGATTCTTCTAACTTTAGCCATTACTCACAAGTGGGAACTCCAACAGATTGACATTAACAATGCTTTCTTGAATGGTGATTTATAGGAGGAAGTGTTTATGCAACAACCTCCAGGCTTTATCTCTGAAAATAAACAGTTAGTATGTAGACTCAACAAAGCCCTCTATGGCCTGAAACAGGCCCCTCGAGCCTGGTATGATAAGCTTGCCCAGGCCCTGCTTCACTTTGGCTTCAAACATAGTAGGTGTGACCACTCCCTTTTCATTTACTCTACTCAAGGTATGCCCTGGTTTATGTGGATGACATTTTGATCACTGGTTCATCCTCTCCTTTAGTGCATGATCTTATTCAAAAACTCAATCTTAAATTTGCCCTGAAGCACTTAGCTAAACCATCCTATTTCCTTGGTATTGAAATTTTGTATAGCTCCAATGGTTCCCTACTGCTCACTCAGTCTAAATACATTCATGACTTGCTAGCCAAAGCACACATGCCTTGAGCCAATGGAGTTCCTACTCCTATGTTGAGTCAAACCAAACTCAGCAAGAATGGCACTGATGTACTTGGTGATCCAGGCTTGTATCGCTCTATTGTAGGTGCACTGCAGTATGTTACCCTTACAAGGCCAGATATTGCATTTTCTGTTAATAAAGCCTGCCAGTTTATGGCTGCCCCACTAGAATCCCACTGGCTGGCTGTTAAACGCATCCTACGGTATTTGAGTGGCACTAGTTATTTTGGTCTGCTTCTCAGCCCAACTTCTATTGATCACAAATTCACCCTTCGAGCTTACAGCGATTCTGACTGGGCTAGTGACCCCGATGATCATCGATCTACCTCTGGTTCTTGTGTATATCTTGGCCCTAACCTTGTTACATGGAGCTCGAAGAAGCAGCCCCTGGTGTCATGCTCTAGCCCTGAAGCAGAGTATCGTGGCCTTGCCCATGCTACAACCGAACTCTTGTGGATTGAGTCCTTATTGACTGAGTTGCAGGTGGAGTTTCTTCTTCCTACTCTTCTTTGTGATAACATGAGTGCTGTCCTCTTATCTCATAATCTAGTTCTGCACGCACGCACGGAACATGTTGAGCTCGACATTCATTTCGTTCGTTGACTATCAAGCATATTCCTGCTCATGCCCAAATTGCTGATACCTTGACAAAACCGCTTGGCACTGCTGCATTTCAGTTTCTCCGTTGCAAACTCAAAGTTCTTTCTTCCTTCCCACCTTGAGTTTGAGGGGGAGTAATGGAGACAAAATACTTAGTAATAGTAGACTTGTATAATAGGGGATTGTATAAGTGTATTTTGTATCAGTATTGTGTATAGCACCCTATATAAATAAGCCAAGTGGCATATGTAATAGATAAGAAATGAGTGAATGAAATACAGAGTATTTCACATTTCCATTATATATATATATATATATATATATATATATATATATATATTCACACATGTATGTTTGTTCCACCACCTAGTTTTCTATATTATAAGTGAATTCTTCAAAGCAAAAATAATTAGTACGCAGTATATGCTGAATCTATTATAATGCAACTAAATGTTATACACGATATATATGCACCGTCGTTTTTGGTTTAATGCAATTAGATTCTTCTTAAGAGCAATAATAGATCATAAATAATAATTTATATTTTATATAAGAGAAGATTATGTGGTTAAAATTGCTTTGCAAGCCAAAAGGATAAACAAAGTTAGAAAATAAAAATCGTCCACATTATGAACATTGTGGAAAAATTGGCCACCTATCGTTTAAATGTTTGAAAATACCAAATGCCAAGTGGCAGCAAATGCAATCATCATGAACATGCAAAAGAAAATTTCTTAAATAGGAAGTCAATGCTTAGGTGTAGAGCTAGACAGAGAAGATTTGATTTTTGTTGCAGCATGTTTTTCAACTAGAAATAGTTTAGAATGCTAGCTGATTGACAATGGTTGTACAAACCCCATGACATGTCATATAACTCTCTTAAAGAATTTTAAGCCTACTCAAATCTCAAAAATCACAAAAGGTAATTTTTGCTTATAGGACAGTGGGATTATACAGTAACATTATTTATTGTGAAAAACGATGTCAGAATCACAAAATATAATAGGTTTTTTTAGGCAACAAGTAAAGAAAAACTTGCCCACAAGGTAAGAAAAAGTAGGGGATCAATAAGAACAAAAAATTGGTTATAACTGTTATTCTTTTTACTTTCTCTATCAATTAAGATTACAAGTGTTACAAGAATAATAAATAACCCTCTCACCCTAAATTAGGATTTGCAGTATGCAATGATGAGAGACTAGTATGCTATTGTTTACGGTGATTTCCGGTAAACAACCGTTAGTCCTCCAAATTATTAAGTATACTTTAGTTACTCGCAGGATCGACTAGATTGATCCTAGGACATGCGTCGAAAAGTGTCTATCATGATAATTGAAGTCATATTTCTGAGTTTTACCTCTACAAGAAATGCTTTAATCTAAGACTTGATGTGAAAAAGACAATGTAAAATACAATGCAACAAAAGAGATTGCGGAAAGCAATTCGAAATGACTAGACTGTAAACGTAAATGATTCGACGGGAAATGTAAAGGTATTTAAATGGCTTATGTTTATAAAACAGAGGATAAATATTGAAAATGTAATGTATTACACGTACATTTCTCAGCAAAAAATCTTTCTCTTACGCTTGGTACTTGAGTGATTTGTGAGTAATTTGTACAAAATGAACACCCTTGGATCCTACCACTAAGACCCTTATTTATACTAATTCGACCCTAACGGTCCTACTCTAATGAGATGCCACGTTGCTTGTTTGCATGCGCTTCGAATTCCTGGGGTTCCACGCGTCCTCCTTGATTCAAACGAAACACTTTAAAATTCAAATCCTCCCGCACAAAACTCTTCGACGCAAAGCAACGTGTCTTTGCAAATAATATGTCAGAATATCCTAAGTCTTTTATTCTTTGGACTTCTAACAGAATCCATTTACATCCTACTTCGACCTAGAAAATACTTCAGACATATAGTAACTCTAAAAATAGCCTTTTAAAGCCATTCTCCCTTCGAAACATATAGCTTCGAAGAACATCAATATTATGTCGAAATCTCCAATTAACAAATTGCCCTCAATAAATGCCTGTTTCGAAAGATGAGTAGAAATAGGCATTTCTTGATACTTTTAGATTTCGACCTCTCAAGACCCTTGAGCTCCAAGATTCTGAATGACGTCATAGTCATTATGACCTTTCTTTCAAAACGTCTTCTCAGAACCATGCGCCATTACGTTTGATCATTACTCCTAGGAACTAGGAGTGAGGCCATTAACTGTGAAACCGCCTGGCAAGTCAATCGTCTTCAGACACGTGCCCCACTAACTCCATTAATAATTTAATTAGAAATTTGAAGGGGCTATTTTCCTAACCCTAAAAATAGTGAGTTTAGTTACTTGTGTAATTTTTCCGTTTCCTTTGCAATCACACCCTTTGTTTACTTTCTGAAGAACACTAAACCTCTTCAAACCTTTTTTCATCTTCTTCAAACAAACTTTCTTCATCAATGGCTTCCTCAACTGAACATGCCCATCAAACGCAAATCACGGAAGTTTCTCTACCTGTTCTAGAGCTTCAACATCTAGTACTTGTTAGGAATCAAGAGTACATACCAGAACCTTACTTGGAGGAAAGACGCACCACTTATGCTTCTCAGGTAATAATCCCTTACAAAATTTCTGGTAAGACTCATGCATTCATGGGTCCTCTGCTTGAGCCTGATGCTCATTTACAGGCTATATTTTTCCCTGCTTACTATAAAACTAGGCCTCTAGTTAGTAAGAATAAATTAGATGACAAGGCTAAACTGCTCTTTGTTAAGAACACATATGCTGCAGGTTCTTCGACTAAGACTTCTATAGCCCAAGAGACCATTAGGTTATAGTACATGAGTAATACACTTATGGTATTTAGGTCTATCCCTCTATCAAAAGATCATGAACCTTACTACACCTGGTTAGCTAAGGTCGAATCAAAGAAAGCCCCCTTCTGGAAGGAATTAGGGATTTATGACTTGATCCAGTAGTCGAAAACTGGGTTAGAGTATAACCAAACTATGTTGGTAGTGTCTTTATATTTTTGGGACGCATCTCACAACACTTTTCATCTCCCATGCGGGATGGTTACCCGTACCCTCTTCAATATAGCTGCTATCACAAGGCTTCGACCAACGGGGGTAGACTTCGATCCTAACTACATGGATACTGACACCATTAAGTTTGGCGAAAGTAAACGCACCTACATCATTTTCATAACAAAACATCATATCAAGGATAGTGACGAAGTCTCTAACGAAGAGCACATTGCCTTCTTGGCACTCTGGCTGTCGAGATGCGTTTTTTGCTCGAGGTCTCTGCAAGTGGCGAAAAGGTATCTCTGCATGGCCAATCAACTTAATGATGGCATGAAGTTGGATATGAGCCAAATGATTCTAGGGTACCTTTACGAGTGCTTGGGTGAATCTGTTGATTTCTTGAGGGCATATGAAGCTGGGACTTCTCAGCTTTTTGTTGGGCCCTTTTGGTTACTACAATTGTGGCTCAATGCAATCTTCGAAGCTGTCCTCCCATAGAAGGGATTAGTTGACGAAGATGACACAGCTATCAAGAACCAGACGATCGAAGGGACGAGGCTAGCCTACTTAACTACCCAAGAAGAAGAAGGTCAATTGCCAAAGGCATTTTGAGCCTATATAATGATGTTTGCTAAACTTTATTGTTTTATCCCTTCAATGGCTCCATTTGTCAAAAGGAAAGTGGGCCTTGAATGGTTTACACGAGAATTTCCCGCTTCTTCTCTAGATCAACATGCTGAATCAATGGCCATTTGGGAGGCCTTTTTAACTCCTAAAATGTTGTACCATCGACTGCAAATCACGAAGAGCCACTATGGCTTTCTTAGCTACCAACCCAATCTCGTTTCGAGACAGTTTGGGCGTGTTCAACTTAAACCCAAATGTTTGTATGACAAGAAGAGTCATATGTGTTTGCACACCATGTATTCGACTAAAGAGAGCTTCAAATCAAAAACTGCCAGATACATTGGCGTCACCTCCCTTACTCCCATATCTTTTGAACCTACATTTTATACCACCATGGAATTTCACAAATGGTGGACTGACTACTACAAGCAACAAATCTTCGAAGTTACTGGTCTTTCGCACGAACTGACTGAGGCTTTTGCTTTTACGCAAGAGCGTTTCCAGAAAGGTACTTCGACACATATTAAAGAAATACAAGCGTTCCAAAATTCTTTTAAAATACTTATAGGCCTAGTGATCTTAGTCGGATCGTTAGTGAGACACCGATTATTTTACGCGAAAAGTTTTCTAAAAAACTGGACAAATTGAAATTACCTTCATACGTTCATCCTGAACAACGTTATGAGACAGCTTTCAAAATGTATCCTCCAAAATTCCCTCCGCTACCAAATGTTGATCTTGGTGTGGCTTTAAGTCCTCCTTTTCCAGACTGGTTTGTTTGTGGGAATGTCCTAAAAATTCTTTGCAAATAATCCAAAAAATGTGTCGAACGAGTGGTTCCGACTAAGCATACCTTGGGAAGTTTCAAAGGGCTTCTTCATATTGGCCTCGAACACGTTCGTGTTCTAACTCCAATACCCGAAGGTTTGGAACTGAAGAAACATTTTGATTGATACTTTTATTTCTTCCTTTTCTGCCTTTATATTAACTCGTCTTGCCTTGATTACAGCTCTTAGTCGAAGGCAGAACATCAAGGAACCTGCTGCCAACACTCGTAAGCCTGTTGTTCCTTTGAAGGACAAAAAGACTAGCGAAGACTCTAGTAAGACCAGCAAACCAAAACCTGTGGTAATTAACTTTTTCTTTTTGGTTTGAAAAACTTTCGATTTTTTTTACGTAATTCTAACACATTTCTTTTCAGAGTACTCGAAAACCACTACCAACCCCAAAAAAGAGGAAAGGTGCCCCCGAAAGTATCACGATTGACTCGGATGGTGAGGATAAGTCTCCTCCTCACACCAAATTGGTGACCAAGAAAAGGCAAAGAGCCACCACTTCTTTGGTCCAAGAGAAAGAGTCTAGGACTTCAAAGCCCACAGCTTCGAGTGGCCAAAAATCATCTGACGAACAGCTTCAAAATCCTGCTGGGAACACCCCCATCGTCAAAATCCACAACTCTAGCCTAGATAATATTCTTACCCAGGTATGGACTTATTTTATTATTTTATTACAAGTTCCATACTGACTTTTGACTCGAGCTACTATTTCCTATATATGTAGGATGATGCAGGCCCTGTCACTTCGTCTCAAAACAAGTAACCCTTCGAATGACATCCCATCAATTAACAATCCTCCAAGTATGTACCTGTGTCTATCTGCTTTATTTAACAAGGTTTTTTATTCGAAAGATGTGATTGAGGACCTGATGATACTTGCAGTTTCTCCAAAACAGACTTCACAAGCCAATCCTCTTCTTACTTCAGAAACTGAAAGTGATGGTGCTCTGAAAATTGTTCAAAATATTGAGCAAGTTGAAGAAGATCGTTTGAATGATTCATCCCTAGACATTCCCCACATTGATCAAGACATCGACATGGAGGATAACCCTCAGCTATCCAATATTGACGAGGGAGACGAATAGTCTGCAGAGAGTGAAGAAGCTGATCCTAGGGATGGAAACGAAACTAAAGATGAAGCTTCTAGCCAACTCGAATCTAAAAAGGAAAAAGACCAACCCTTTGGGAAGGTCACCATACATGCAACTGTTTCAATAAATACTCGTCTACTATCTTCTCCAGCTGAGTTGGAAACTCTCAAGGCTACAAACCTTGCTGGTTTTCTCAAAGCCACGATGAGTGCAAGGAGTAGTTCGTCTAGCAAGGGTGGGTGTCTTTGACAGCTTCTGGTGGAAAAATTGCACAATCACCTGGCTAGAGTCTTCTTTGTCAGATAAAAGAGAAATTCTTTGATGTTGACTTGGTTCAGGCGATACGAAAGGATGCCACCATCAGCTTTGGCCTGAAGGGTTTGCTGAAGAAAGTAGATTTACTTAACATCTTTGAAGAAGTTTCACAGGAATTAATCTCACTGGGCTTCTTGCTTGACCAGCTCCAATCAGATCACCTACGAAGGCACGAGGTTTCTCAGAAGCTAAATGCAAAAGTGAGTGCCCAAAATTCTTCGTGGAATGCTGCCACTGAATCAACTAACAAAGTCGAAGCTAAGGAGCTTGAACATTCGAAGTACCAAATGGAGTATAAAGCCAACGAAGATAATATCAAATCCTATAAGGAAGAGATAGAACGACTGAAAGAAAAGATACATGTTGCAGAGGATCGTCAGGACGAGATCCGAAAGCTAGATCGACAGGAGATAGACGAAGAAGTCCAAATGGGTATCCAACACATCGAGAAGGCCCAATAATTGAAGCCAGAAATCGAAGAGTTGAAGAGACAACAAACCCTGGTCGAACGTCGTCTAGCTGTGTCTGCTTCTCAGTATGCCCTGATGAAAGCTTCTCTTCCAGCTGACTTTGATACGTGATTGCTCCAACATATCTTTTGGTTTTTTATTTTGCAGACTCTAACCTGCATTGTGATTTTCTTTGTAATGCTTCTGGATATTTATTTTATAATTTTTTTTGTAATATCAGAATATTGCCATTTTGGCGCTCGTACTTACACCATTTTGGCTTTAATATGCTCCTTTACTGTTACTTCGCCATTATTTTAATTTCTTGTATGAATGGTTTATACTATTTCAAGTACTTCCCATTTACTTTTAGGATCCTTCGATCCTCTGCCAGTTCTTCTATTTCATAGGCATTGTTTGAAAATACTTTTAAAATTCGAAAAGGGCCTTCCCAATGTGGGGACCATTTACCTAAGGCCTGATTCTTTCGATCTATAGGCAAAATAACTTTCCAAACTAAATCATTTATAACAAAATTTTTACCTTTCACCTTTTTATTATATGCTCTGGCCACCCTTTCCTTTTGCCTCTTTACAATCTCTAAAGCACGCAACCTTTCTTCGTCTAGATCCACAAATTCGTTCATCATCATTTCCCAGTACACATTTGGAGGAATCTCTTCTTGTTTTTGAATTCTAACTGACTGCAAATAGATTTCAACTGGTAACACTACATCATGTCCAAATGTGAGTTGAAAAGGTGTAGTGTTGGTTGCTTCTTTAGGTGATGTTCAACAAGCCCACAGTGCTTGATCTAGGGTCTTATGCAAATTTTTTGGGTTTCTTCCCACATGTTTCTTTATTAAACCAACAATCACTTTATTGGCTGCTTCGACCTGATCATTTGCTTGAGCATAATAAGGTGTAGAAGTTAGCAATTTGAACCCCATTTCTTTTGCAAATTCCTGCATCTTTTGACCAGTAAACACTGAACCTTGATCTGTTGTTATGCTTTCTGGGATTCCAAATCTGTAGAGTATTTGTTTTTGGATGAATTCAATCACAACCTCTTGGTCTACATTTACTAATGGTACTGCTTCAACCCACTTTGTAAAATAATCTATTCCCACCAAAATATATCTTTGGCCCTTGGATGAAGTAGGTCAAATTTCTCCAATTAAGTCCAACGCCCATCCTCTGAAAGGCCATTGCTTGATGGTAAAACTCAACTCGTTTGCAGGAGAATGTTGGATACTTGCGTGCATATGACATTCTTGGCAATCTTTGGCGAAGTCTATGCAGTCTTTTAACATAGTGGGCCAATACATCCCGTAATGAAATAGCAACCATTTCAGTTTGTGCCCAGCTTGATTGGCTACACAGGTTCCACTATGTACACTAGATAATGCTAAATAAGCTTCAGTTTTGCCTAGACATTTCAAAAAAATTCCTTCAGGATTTTCTTGAATAATTCGTTCCCCATCAAGAAATAAGATAAAGCTCTGTACTTAATCTTTCTTTTTGTATCTGTCATAGGGTCTTCAAGGTAATTAACAATTGGACTTCTCCAATCCGTATCTGTTAGAGCATCTATATTCAACATTTCAAATTCCTCTTGGTTGGCGAAGCCTAATTGTGTGTTTTCTAAATCAGTCGGAGATAATCTGGTGGCCATTGCTTTTCCTCTAACTTGAATCAATTCTTCCAACCTTTCCTTCGACACTTTGTATCCTGAAGCTAATATGCCAAATCATTTGCTTCTTGATTTTTTATCCTGGGACATGCTTTAAATCCACATATTCGAATTTTTTTAGCGGTCTATTTGTCATGACGAAATACATTATCAGATTTTCCTTTACATTTGTATTCTTTCGTCAGTTGCTTTACCACTAACTCGGGGTCTCCTTTGATTTCGACTCTGGTTTCTCCCATTTCCAACAAAGCTTCAAGTCCTACAAGCAATGCTTCATACTCTACTTCGTTATTAGAATATAGGGGGCCTTCGATTTTATACTTGAGTTTTGTTTGAATTCCTTCAGGGAAATTATGAGGACTCCAACTCCACTTCTCTCTTTGTGAGTTGATCCATCAAAGAATAATCTCCATGGTTTTATTTCAACATATTATTGATGGTTTTTGACCACGGCATGGTCCACAATGAAGCCTGGTACTATTTGTCCTTTCATTGCCTTTAAAGGCAAAAAGGTCAAAGAGTACTCAGTGAGGGCTAAAGCCCATTTGCCAATTCGACTGTGTAATACTGGCTTCGACAACATGTGCTTAATGACATCGAAATGAGAGGAAACATAAACATCAATTGGCTTTATATAATACTTAAGTTTTATACAAGAAAAATACAAACAAAGACAGAGTTTTTCTATAGCAGTATAACTAGTCTCTGCATCATTTAATACTCTACTTAAGTAATAAATAGCTCTTTCGACGCCATCTTCATCCTCTTGTGCTAACATACAACCTATGGTAGTGTTAGAAGCTGATATGTATAGTATCATATGCTTCTTCCCATTTGGGGGTGACAAGATGGGTGGGTGAATTAAATATTGCTTTATTCTATCGAAATCTTCTTGATGCTCCTTGTTCCACTCAAATCTTCCTTGCTTCAGACGGAGGAGAGGAGAAAAAGCTTGCGTTCGACCACTCAAGTTAGAGATGAATCTTCTTAGGAAATTTATCTTTCCCAATAATGATTGTAACTCCTCTTTTATTGAAGGTGCTTTTGTCTTCATGATATCCTTTGTTTTATTTTGGTTGATTTCTATCCCCTTCTTATGGACTACGAAGCCCAGGAAGTCTCCAGCCTGCACAAAGAAGGCACATTTTAGGGGATTCATCTTCAGGCCATGTTTCCTCATTCTTTCAAATGATTGGCGAAGATGATCAAGATGACTATCATCTGAAGCAGACTTTATGACAATATCATCTATGTACCTGCATGAAAGTCTCTATAAAATCATGAAATATATAGTTCATTGCTCTTTGGTAAGTTGTCCCAGCATTCTTTAAAGCAAAAGGCATAACAACCCATTCATAGGTGCCTATTGCCCCAAGACATCGAAAAGCAGTTTTGGGTACATCTTCCTCAGCAATGAAGATTTGGTTATATCCAGAATATCCATCTAACATACTAAGATATTCGAAGCCTGCGGCTGAGTCTATTAGCATTTCTGCCACAGGAATAGGATATTCATCTTTAGGGGTTGCTGCATTTAAATCACGAAAATCTATACATACCCTTAAAGAACCATAATTTTTAATAATAGGTACTATATTTGCAATCCATTTGACGTACCTTGTGGTCCTAATGAATTTGCAACGAAGAAGTCTTTCGACCTCTGCTTTGATCTTTGAGAGGATCTCTGGTGCGAATCTTCTTGGCGTTTGCTTGATGGGATTCTTTCCATCCTTGATGGGCAACCTTAATTCGACCAAGTCTCTCTCCAAACCACGCATTTCATCATAATCCCAAGCGAAGCAGTCTTTATTTTCTTTTAGTAACGCGATGACCTTTGTTTTTAATTTGGGCTTTAGCTTTGTGCTGGTGTATGTAATCCTTTTTAAACTTCCATCACCAAGATCTACTTATTCGAGGGGATATTGAGCCAACTTCTTTGCACTTGACGCCATCGGGTCTTTTTCGAAAACCAAAGGTTCTTCGTCGTAGATGGCATCCAACCTTCGACTTACTTGTTCGCCTGGAACCTGTTCGTCACAAATCTGTTCGTCAGGGGGTTTTGGGATGAAGTGCACCCCAGGGCTTGGTATTTTTGTTTCTCCTTTGGCTTCGATAGCCATGTTTGCTATTTCTGCTTCGAGAGCCGCCTTTCTTTTATTCTCGGCTATGTAAGCCAAAATCTTTTCAAAAAACGAAGACTTAGACATATTCAACGTCTTCGTCCCAGCCAGTTGGTCATGTTCCAGGTAGTCTTTCGATATGTTCTGCATCTTCAGGTTCTCCCATTATCTCTCTATTCCACTGAAAACCGCTGGGGTGGAGAGTCAAGTAGTAAAGAGCATTCTTATTTGGGGAATATATATTTTCAACCACCTGGAATGGCCCAATGTTGGCCATGTTCTTATCGAAACTTGTTTTTTTCACCTGATTCACCTCTGACATATAGTAGCTTTGATCTCCCTCAATATTTCCCACTATACCATCCTCTCTTCAAATGGTTAGCATTTGATGCATTGTCAAGGGTACAACAGCTACTCAATGAATCTATTCTCTACCCAACAAAAGGTTGTAATTGGCTTTTGCCGATATCACCATGAACATAGTTGGCCTTGTGACTGAACCAACCATAAGATTTACCTTAACCACTCATAGGGTATGTCCTACTTTCCCTTCGTAGTTTAATAACACCATGTTGTGAGGCCTTATGTCTGTATCAAACATGCCAATTTGTTTCAGCATGTATTGAGGCATTAGGTTTACTGCTGCCCCACCATCGACCATCACTTTGTTGATTCCAACATTTTCAATCTTGGCCCTAATGTAGAGGGGCTTCAAGTGGTTCCTCATTCCTTGATCAGGTCTCTCGAAGAAAGCATTTTGCTCCTCGATAGCACCATTGTTCAGTACATAATAACATACTGGTTTATGTTTCGCCATTTCTTCTCCGTCCACCTCTTCACAGTCTTCGACTCTAGTCTCCTAATAGTATTCGTGAGGTAGGACATATACCATATTACAATTTAAATTCACAGACAAGACTTCCTCAGATTCGAAGTCGTTTGTTAGCATTTCTTCCTCCTTCACTGGATTTACCTAGACTTTTTATCAACATTCTCCTTTTCTGAGACGAACAGTTTTCGTCCTACTGGGGGTTTGTTCCCATTTAAAATCTGAAAAGGGACTTTTCTGCTACTGGACTCTCCAATTTCCTTTGACACTGACTCCCTTTTAGCCTTCTTCATTCTCTGATGCCTTCTCCATTGAGACTTTGACATGGGATTCTTCCCCTTATAGCTCTCGAGCATGTATGTCTCCCTTTTTTAGGCTTGAAACTGCTTCCTATACGCCATGGCTGTCCTTCCTCCTTGATCGAAACTTCGCCACTTGCCGCTCTCCCCGCCAGCTTGCATCCATCTATCGACAGGCACCTCCGCTGGGAGCTTAAAAGTAACCCTCCGAGATTTTGGATGAGGACTGTCTGGCCTTTTCGACGCTCCTCTTTTATCGAATACATACATGTTAGGTTTGGACCCATGCATATCCCAACCAGCAGTGAATGGTATCCTTTCGAACATTTCTGCCACCTCAGTGTCATAAACTGTCCCATATCTGGGACACATGAGGACCTCTGATTCTGCCTTGTGGCAACGTACCACAAAACCTAGAAGACTTTCCCCTGGTCTCGAGTAAACCTTCATGAGCTGGCTTTCCTGCCTCCAGCGTCCTTGTGTCCTAATTCACTAGGCTCTTTCAAAGTTTTCCGCAACCCTTCAACTTAACGTGATTGAGCACCTTGGGCATATTAACATTCTCCGAGCATTTCTCTCATGACACCTCTGTTAGAACAAGATTGAGAATCTGTGTTTAGAATCTGGTTTTGATGATAACATGCATATATTTTGTGAGTAACAATTTTATTACTAATGGTTTCATTTACTGTGCAGATACTATGCTATAAGTCTTATACAGATTACATCAGAATCACAGTACAAAAACTACATCAGAAATTGAATAAGATATGAAAGAAGAATTAAACATTCAGAATACGGAAGAAAGATAAAAGTCATTATATCAAATAAGCACAAAATCAGAAAGTACAAAAAGCCTTGCAACATCAGAAGATCACGCAAGTAGAAAGATCAAAAGTTCTGAAGTTACAAGTTCTGAAGCTACAACGCAGTGACATACAAAATGCAAAGAACAACAAAGTTACCTGTGAACTAGAAGATTGCCTACAGCTCAACATACAAATTGAATAAAATGCAAGAGCTCAGAATCTAAGGAAGAACCGTTACAAACATTATCATAAGCAAAACGGTTGCAACATTAAATGGAATAACTCTCAAGGTTGATTGAAGAAGCAAGCCACATGCAGTGCATTAGAAAGACAAGCTTAACCAAAAGAAGCACGCCATCAACTATAATCATCATGTTGGGGATAAGGTTATGCCAAGAGAAACACATGTCATAAAAGGCCCAATCGAGACGAAGGCTTTCAAAGCAACATTCAAACAAATCTCAACGACTAGATTCCAACGGTAACATACCAAGATCTATAAATAGATCAATCTTCATACTTGAAAGTATGCGTTCATGTATGCATCTAGAATGAAGCATCAGAGTATGTATCCAGGATACATCTATAGAGTGAAGAACAAGAAATATCTTTGGAGAAAATCTATAGTGAGAAACTGAGCATGAAAGTATAAAAGAAGAAATGGTCATGCATCAAAAGTTATAGAAGAGGCAACATACATGAAGCGTATGATGAAACAAAATGTCAAAAACATCATCCTACTAGAAGAGAAGTTCGATTGAAATTGAACAGATCCTGCTAAATAAGCAGTATACTCCACAGGAGAACGAAGAAATACACTCACGAAAGATGCATCAAAATTTGATGATGAAGACAAAATCTAAAGAGTCAAGAGCTGTTGCTCCTTATCTAATTCTGGGAAAAGAAGATGAAGATCTTTCTGAAGAAGCAATCAAATTTAAGAGAAGTTGCTCAACATATGCTTAATCAGAATTTATGGAAATGGTCTTACAAGAAGGAGTGATTTCTCCAAAACTTCAACCTCCATATTCAAGGAAAGAAGATCAGATTCAAAGAAGCAAATCTACATAAGAGTTGTTGCTCTTAACCTGCATAAAGAAGAATGAATATGAAGATCATATTGAAGAAGCAATTATCATAGAGAGCAAGTATTCTAATTTTGCCTATCAATCAGTGAAGCAAAGATCTCATTCAGAAGATAAAGTAAAGAAGACTGCAAGATAGTTTACTTCTTGTATGTACAAATGAAACACAAGAGTTGTTGCTCACATTGTGTTAATTCTTATGAATTGACTGAAAACTATTTGTACTTAACGTGGGAGAATATTTGCTTATGTTAGAAGTACATCTGTAAATCTCCAGAAGATGCCTTGAGCGACCATTTAAGGTCAGAATCTTGAGAAGACAATTGACTGAGGTCATTGTGGAAATCTCTTGGAGACCAAGTGAAGGTCATGAGTCCAGGAGTCAATGGGTGTTATATCTCATGGAGATCACTGAACAGTCCATTGTAGTTAGTGTCATACCCCAATTTTTGACCTAAGATACCACCTCATATCATTGCATATGCATCATTTGCATCTCTAACAAATTGCATAGTTTGTGTTTGCTACTTGTGACTCAGCAGGGATTTAGTCAAGAAATCACTCATCAGTACAAGCAATAATCAACTAGGGTTTTGTTCTCCCTTCATCTCAAATGAATCATCTTCATCAACAATCAACATTTGGTCCTCAGAGATTCATTTCAGCAAGCTCAACAGCTTTGAATCGACTGAATTAGGGTTTTGACTGAAGATAGCATACTCCTGACTTTTGCTCAGAATTTGATCTAATAACTTGGGACATGACCTCAAGACCCCAAGTACCTCATTTTGACCTAATCCATTAGCTCAAGACATCTCCTACACAAAGATTGATCAGACAAATCCTCAGATCAGGATTTTGAACTATCAGGGACTAAAATCAGGGATCACATTTGGGAAATCCTAAAAACCCCCAGGAAGTCAATCAAAGGTTTCAATCATCCTCAAATAATCCCTATGACCATATCCCATGGAAATTGCATCTCAATTCAAGGTCCACAGTCATCAATTTCATCAGGTCGACAATTAGGGTTTTGACCTAATTCACTGAATAACTGACTTTTTAATCAGGACTGTAATTGCAAAGCATCTCAAGCATAGTTTGTTTTGATGAAGACAATATGGACATCAAGCTTTCATAAAGGATGTGCAAAAAGAATCTCAAGTCTTAAGCAAAGAACACACAATTTCAAAGTCTTGAAGAAATAATAAAGATTCAAGAATCAAGCAATAAATGGCAAAGGTATAAACAATACTCACTTTGACATATAATTGTTCACAAAATATACTCTCATGCATATCATAATCATGAACAAGTCTCATATATCAAAGAGTTCATTTAAAACCTTTTTCATAGTTAAAATTCAAAATAAAGGTTTTAGGAACCGGGTTGTCCCTATGGGGGAACCGGTTCCCAGCATTCTCAAATTTCAGCAATCTGTGGTTTACTATGGGGAACCGGGTTGTCCCTATGCAGGAACCGGTTCCCACGTTCAAAATTCAAATTTTCTGCTGTAACGTTCAGCAGGAACCGGGTTGTCCCAGGCAGGAACCGGTTCCTACTGAACCAGTGTGTTTTTCCATTGCATTTTACACTCAAACGAAATTGTCTTTATACCTTTTAAACATTGCATTGCTTCATGGAAAAATAACCTTTTGAAGAGGTGTTTTACACACTATATATTACACATCTTTCATATTCAAAAATCACCTTCTTCATTAACAATTCATAAACCATATTCTTCATCTTTCAATATTCTCAAGTGTTCATAAATTCTCATTTTCAAGTGAAACTTTCCATACACATTTTCATTGAGAAATCTATTCAAAGTTTCATGCATACATTGTGAACATTTATATTCATTGTTAGAATTGTTTATTTGAAGAAGAAGATCAATCCAAGATTGATAGTGCTATACAAATTTCATCTAAATCTCTTGTATAAATTCAAAAGTATTATCTCCTTACTATCCAGGATTGTTGGAAGTAAGTGTTGTGTTTGAAGAGGATTGTTCTTCACTCACATTAGTATTGATTTGATCTTAAAGGTGTTAAGAACCTTTGATCACCCTATAGGTTAGATAGTAGGCATAGGCTTGTACAATAATTCTAACTATAGTGAAATCTCTTTCGTGTTTGAAAGGGGACTGGAGTACTCTCGGATTGTGAGGGGAACCAGTATATATCGTTGCGTCCTTTACTTTTCCGCACTTTATAGCTTTTATCACCATTACCAAAGAAAAGAAAAGAACCTTACAAAAACCTTCAAACACTTAACCAAAAAGTATTAGAAATATTCTCATAAAACCGATTAAATTTTTGAAAACCTAATTCACCCCCCCTCTTAGGTGCACTCTTATACTTACATTTGGTATCAGAGCAAGTTATAGGTAACTTGTTCCTAAAGATCCAGAATGGCTTCCGCAAATCAAAGACCGGTTTTCAAAGATGGTGGTTCTAACAACAAGCCTCCATTGTTTTGTGGTGAATATTTTGACTTTTGGAAAATCCAAATGAAGGCTCATCTAGAAGCACAAGGAGAAGAAGTTTGGGAGGCTGTCCTACAAGGTCCTCATGTTCCTACAATGGTCGTTAATGGTGTTGGATCGGAGAAACCTAAAGCATCGTGGGATGATAATGATAGAAAAAGGGTTCTTGCTGACAAAAAGGCGATCAGTCTCCTTCATGGTGCTCTTAGTATGGATGAATTCTTCCGAATATCAACATGTACAACATCAAAGGAAATTTGGGATACTCTTGTGGAAACTCATGAAGGTACCGCTGAAGTTAAAAGATCAAGGTTGAATACTTTAAGCCAAGAGTACGAACTGTTTAGAATGAAGCCCGGAGAAACTATTCTCGATTTGCAAAAATGATTCGTACATCTGACAAATCACTTGAAGGCACTTGGTAAGACTCTTACTACCGAAGAACTTAATCTTAAAGTGCTCAGATCTTTGACAAGGGAGTGGCAACCAAAAGTGACGGCGATATCCGAAAAGAAGAATTTATCAAAACTTACTTCCGCAACACTATTTGGAAAACTTCAAGAATATGAGACAGAACTTGGAAGATTGGAAAAGCATGAGAACTTAGAGAAGAAATCCAAAGGCATTGCATTAAAAGTAGATTCAATAGAAAGCAAAATGAAAGATG
Source organism: Vicia villosa (assembly GCF_029867415.1). Classification (NCBI taxonomy): domain Eukaryota; kingdom Viridiplantae; phylum Streptophyta; class Magnoliopsida; order Fabales; family Fabaceae; genus Vicia; species Vicia villosa. The sequence goes on along the minus strand of NC_081184.1, from coordinate 94,554,981 downwards.
CATCGGATGAAGATGAAAACTTCTTGCTTCTTGTAAAAAGGTTAGGCAAATTTTTTGGTAATAAAAATAATATTGATAATACTAACTATGTCAAAAGAAAGAAATTCTCAAAGCATAAAGATAAAGAAGCATCCACTTCATCACAAGAAGTTACATGCTATGAATGTGGGAAACAAGGACACATAAAGCCGGAATGTCCAAAGCTTTCGAAGAAGAATGGATTCAAAGGCAAAAGGGAGTTCAAAAATAAAAAGGCCTACATAGCATGGGAAGATAATGAAGTAAGTTCCTCATCGGACTCCGATAGTGACGAAAGTGCAAACCTAGCACTAATGGCATCACACCACTCCGACGATGAAGAAGGCGAGGTTAGTTATGATGATTCTCTTTTTGATAATGGTGCGCAAGGTGCAATAGAAGAATTATTAAAAGAATGCAAAATTCTCTATAAAACTATCTCATCTCAAAAGAAAACAATATCATCGTTAGAAGAGAAGGTTAAGATAATTGAAGTAGAACATAAAGATGACAAAGAAAAAATGATTAGTGTTCAAGAAGATAATGTTGCATGCAAGAATTGTGAATCACTTTCCTTCCAAATTTTCCAATTAAAACGTGTTTTAGAAAGATATGAAAAAGGGCAAATTGGATTGGAAAATGTTCTTAGCACACAAAGATACTCCAATGATAAGAGCGGACTTGGTTTCTCTAAATTTGATAAACCAACATCCAACAAGACTATCTTTGTCAAGGCTAGTAACCAACCAATTCAAGAGAAAGTGATCAAACCTAAAGTAATGCAACATTATCCTAAAAAGAAGAACTTTGTTAAGAAGAAATCTTATCCTCCTAGATATAGAAGTAACTTTGAACCTACTTGTTTTTATTGTGGTATTATTGGTCACACACCCAATGCTTGTTATGTAAGGAACTTTAGTGTTCCTAGTGGACATTATGTATGGGTGAAGAAAGGAACTAACTATGATGGACCCAAAGCCATTTGGGTACCTAACAAAACTTAATTTGTTTTGTAGGTTTGCTTGAAGACCACTTCAAACCTATGGTATCTAGATAGTGGTTGTTCAAAGCATATGACGGGTGACCTAAACCAATTTTCAGATCTAAGGTTAAAGGCCAAGGGTTTTGTCACTTATGGAGACAACAATAAGGGAAGAATTCTTGGCAAAGGCAAAGTTGGTGCACCACCTTTTACATCAATTGAAGATGTTCTTTATGTTGAAGGACTAAAGCATAATCTTCTAAGCATTAGCCAACTTTGTGACAAAGGCTTCAAGATCAAATTCACTAAGGAAGAATGCTTGATCATCGATGAAGTCACCAATGAGGTAAAACTCAAAGGTACAAGAATTAATAACATTTTTATGATTTCTTTAAATGATTTATCTTTGAAAGTAAAATGTCTTTTGGTAAACAATAATGAATCATGGTTATGGCATAAAAGAGCAGCCCATATTCATATGGATCATTTAAATAAGTTAACCAAACATGATCTTGTTATTGGCCTACCCAAGATAAAGTTTGTCAAAGATAAATTATGTGATGCATGTCAAAAGGGAAAGCAAACCAAATCATCTTTCAAACCAAAGAATGTGGTGACTACAACAAGACCACTTCAATTGTTGCATATGGATCTATTTGGTCCATCAAGGACAAGAAGCTTCGGAGGTAATGTATACGCTTTAGTTATTGTTGATGATTATTCTAGATATTCTTGGACTTTGTTTCTTGTGCAGAAAAGTGATGCTTTTAGAGCCTTTAAGAAGTATGCAAAACAAATCCAAAATGAAAAATCATTAAAGATTGTATCCATAAGAAGTGATCATGGTGGAGAGTTTCAAAATGCATCGTTTGAAGAATTTTGTGAAGAACATGGTATCTCTCATAATTTTTCAGCACCAAGAACTCCACAACAAAATGGAGTAGTTGAAAGGAAAAATAGGTTTCTAGTGGAACTTGCAAGAACAATGCTTAGTGATGCAAATCTTCCTAAATATTTTTGGGCGGATGCGGTTAGTACGGCATGTTATGTTGGAAATCGAGTAATCATTAGACCTATCTTAAAGAAAACTCCATATGAACTCTTCAAAGGAAGAAAGCCAAACATTGCTCACTTTCACATTTTTGGATGCAAGTGCTTTGTTCTCAACAATGACAAAGACAATCTTGGTAAGTTTGATGAGAAATCCGACGAAGGTATATTTCTTGGTTATTCTCTTTCTAGTAAAGCATATAGAATTTATAATAAAAGAACTTTAACTATTGAAGAATCTATGCATGTATCTTTTGATGAGACTAACACTTCCAAAGAGGAAATAGTTGTTTGTGATGATGATGATCCTTTAGATTTACCCCCGGAAGAACCTTCAAATAATACAATTGTGAAGACACCGGAAGAACCTTCAAATGATATAATTATAAAGGCACCGGAAGTACAACAAGAAAGTGTTCAACAAGAAAGTGTACAACAAGAATCAAACACCAATAATCTACCAAAAGAATGGAGAACTCATAGAGATCATCCTATTGATAAAGTTATTGGTGATATTAGTCAAGGAGTTGCAACAAGATTAAATCTCAAAGATGCTTGCTTACACATGGCTTTTGTTTCTCAAATTGAACCTTCCAAAGTTGATGAAGCCTTAGGAGACGATCAATGGATAAATGCAATGCAAGAAGAATTAAATCAATTCGAAAGAAATCAAGTTTGGGAACTTGTTCCTAGACCAAGTAATAAACATATCATAGGTACTCGATGGGTGTTTAAGAACAAACTTGATGAGAATGGTATAATTGTTCGAAACAAAGCAAGATTGGTGGCTCAAGGTTACAATCAAGAAGAAGGAATCGACTTTGAAGAAACATTTGCTCCGGTTGCAAGGTTAGAAGCTATCCGTCTTTTACTTGCTTATGCATGTTCATTAAATTTTCAGCTTTATCAAATGGACGTCAAGAGCGCATTCTTAAATGGCTACATCAATGAAGAAGTCTATGTCAAACAACCCCCGGGATTTGAAGACTTCAAAAATCCTTCACATGTCTTTAAGTTGAGAAAGGCTCTTTATGGATTAAAGCAAGCACCTAGAGCATGGTATGATAGACTTAGCAATTTTTTGTGTGAAAAGGGTTTCGAAAAGGGTAAGGTTGATAAAACTTTGTTCATTAAGAAAATCAAGAGTAACACTTTATTGGTTCAAGTCTATGTTGATGATATCATTTTTGGATCGACTAACAAAGAAATGTGTGAGGAATTCTCATTGATGATGCAAGGAGAATTCGAGATGTCTATGATGGGAAAGATGAATTACTTTCTTGGACTACAAATTAAGCAACTCAAAGATGGAATCTTTATCAATCAATCCAAATATTGTAAAGAACTATTGAAGAAGTTTGATATGGATAATTGCAAAGCAATGAATACTCCAATGGGCTCCGGTACATATGTTGATCAAGATGAATCCGGTACTCCAATTGATATTACTAAATATCGAGGTATGATTGGTTCTTTATTATATTTGACGGCAAGCCGTCCTGACATAATGTTTAGTGTTTGTCTTTGTGCTCGCTTTCAAGCAAATCCAAAGGAATCACATCTTATGGCGGTTAAAAGGATCATGAAGTATCTCAAAGGAACAACCAACGTTGGCTTATGGTATCCTAAAGGTAGTGTTTGCAATTTAATTGGTTATTCTGACGCGGATTATGCAGGATGTAAAACTGATCGTAAAAGCACAAGTGGTACTTGTCATATTCTTGGAAATGCATTAGTATCATGGGCTTGTAAAAAGCAAGCATGTGTTGCTCTTAGTACGGCCGAAGCGGAATACATAGCAGCGGGTAGTTGTTGTGCACAAATTCTTTGGCTTAAGCAACAACTTCGTGACTACGGACTTGATCTCGGATGCATTCCTCTTCGATGCGACAATACAAGTGCTATAAATATTACAAAGAATCCAGTCATGCATTCAAGAACCAAACACATAGACATTCGACATCATTTTCTTCGCGATCATGTGCTTAAAGGAGATGTTGAAGTCACTTTTGTAGATACTCATAATCAACTTGCGGATATCTTCACCAAGCCTCTCCCAAAAGAATCTTTTTACAAAATTCGACGAGAGCTTGGAATTTTAGACGAAGGTGATGTTTAAAAACTGTTCATACATCAAAGGTACATGTTTCTAACATTTTATGTGATAAAAAAAATTGCTTTATAAATGTTCATTTATTATGACTTGGTAATTTTATATGGTATATGTGCTTTATATTTCATAAAATTAAAGTTTTTGGAAATTTTTTAGTCCAGGAACCGGTTCCCATGTGAGACGAACCGGTTCCCCATAGTAATTTCCAGAGGCATTGTTTTTGTGTTCTGTAGGAACCGGTTCCCATGTAGGGACGAACCGGTTCCCACGTACATTTTTCCAGATTTCACTTATCCTTTTTGGCTGTACGTGAAAGGTTTGTGTGGTTAATGTTCTTTTCCTTATTTTATTATATTTTCTTATTTTTATTTAATACACATTATATCACTTTACACCACACATTTACACTCATTCACTCACATTTACTTTCATTCAACATTCATCTTCATCTTCTTCAACCTTCCACCTCCATACTCAACCCTATTCAAAGCTCCACTATCTCACCATAACTCTCAAAATTAAAACACCCACTAACTCTAAACACTATATAATCCTCCACTCTTTCACATATCTCACTCAAATCCTCCTCCACTCACCAAATCCGAAAATCCCAACCAAAACCCTAACTTTCAACAATGGCACCCAAAGTCTCAAGAAGTGCAAAGGGAAAGAATAAGATTGGAGAGTCAAGTGAAGGTCCTCAAGAGCATCAACCAACTGTAAAGAGTCGGAGACTTACTTTCAACATTCGTAGTCGGAAACTCCTTCAGGCAAAATACGGTAAACTCCCGGATTTCCCTAATCACAGTTTCACTTTTCCGGCTAGACTAGCTAATGCAGGGGTAGCTAATTTTGTGCTTGACCATGGTGATTATTACCCGGATTTGGTTAGAGATTTTTATCATAACCTTAGGATAGTAACCGATGAATTTGATGATTTCACATTACTGTCAAAAGTGTCAAATAAAGATATATGCTTAGATGTTGAGGAATTTGGAAGAGTGTTAGGAATTCCATCTCAAGGCTTAGTGCTCCTTCAAGGTAACATACCGGAGGATTGGCAACCATATAGTAAGATGGATGTCTTTGTGAATATATGCCGACCAACTCAACGCGACACCGTTCGCCAACAGCTTGCTACCAAATTTAACATGTTCGGTTCTAGCTTATCGGTAAGTGATAGGATGCTCCATCTTATCATCGCTTATGTTTTATTTCCGAAGAATTCTAACCATTCCAGGGTCAATGAGTTCGAATTGATGGTCCTACATGCTTTGAGACGTGGCATTGAAGTCAATTGGGCACTTTCAATTATGCGCCACATGCAGCTTATGGCTTCCCTTAAAGGAGGCTTACCTTATGCAAGGGCCATCTCTCATATTGTTCGGAATGCTGGTGTTCTCCTCCAACGGGAACCAAAGAAAAATATGGATGAACAAGAGTGTGCTATCACCACCGCTACCGCTCTTAAAAATACTGGAATAGTTATGGATCGTGAAGGTAGATTTGTTTACAAAGTTGATTTTGAGCCAGCCGTGCCACAAGATCCTCAACGTCCCGAAGGTGGATACACAATGGATATGATGTTTGCCAAGCTTTGTTCTATTCAAACATCTATTGATAACAACAAGAGGGAGAATGACTATGAGCATAACCTTATGAGAAGACAAATGCGGGAAATTCAACGGACTCAAAAGCGTATCTTGGCTCATTATGAGGGAGAGGAAGGAAGCGAAGAAGAAGATGAACAAGATGATGATGATGATGATGAAGAAGAACACATGGATGAAAGTGACTAATTTATTTCTTTTTCTATGTCATGTTTTCTTTTTATTATTAAGTATTTATTTATGTTCTAGACAATGTTCCATTCATGTTTGTGATGTTTAGGACTATTTCTGTTTTATGTTGTAACCGTAAAAAACTCCGTTTCGTATTGTTTCTAGTATTTCATTTGTGTGTTAACCTTTTGGTATTTTACATTGTGTTATATTTCATATATTTTTTCTCTCTTTTTCCCCATCCTTTTTGATAATAACAAAGGGGGAGAAGGATATGCTTGTATTGTTGTTGTTTTGTTTCAAAGAAAATGCAGGCCATTGTTAAAATTATCAAATGAAACTCATCACCATAAATCAAGGAATCATGGATTTAGGGGGAGTCTCTAACATAGGGGGAGCCTTGCATTGATTCAAACACTTTTTCAAAAGCACAAAACAACTCTCTTCAAAAACGTTTTCAAGTCTTGGTTGTCATCATCAAAAAGGGGGAGAATGTAATTGCAAAGCATCTCAAGCATAGTTTGTTTTGATGAAGACAATATGGACATCAAGCTTTCATAAAGGATGTGCAAAAAGAATCTCAAGTCTTAAGCAAAGAACACACAATTTCAAAGTCTTGAAGAAATAATAAAGATTCAAGAATCAAGCAATAAATGGCAAAGGTATAAACAATACTCACTTTGACATATAATTGTTCACAAAATATACTCTCATGCATATCATAATCATGAACAAGTCTCATATATCAAAGAGTTCATTTAAAACCTTTTTCATAGTTAAAATTCAAAATAAAGGTTTTAGGAACCGGGTTGTCCCTATGGGGGAACCGGTTCCCAGCATTCTCAAATTTCAGCAATCTGTGGTTTACTATGGGGAACCGGGTTGTCCCTATGCAGGAACCGGTTCCCACGTTCAAAATTCAAATTTTCTGCTGTAACGTTCAGCAGGAACCGGGTTGTCCCAGGCAGGAACCGGTTCCTACTGAACCAGTGTGTTTTTCCATTGCATTTTACACTCAAACGAAATTGTCTTTATACCTTTTAAACATTGCATTGCTTCATGGAAAAATAACCTTTTGAAGAGGTGTTTTACACACTATATATTACACATCTTTCATATTCAAAAATCACCTTCTTCATTAACAATTCATAAACCATATTCTTCATCTTTCAATATTCTCAAGTGTTCATAAATTCTCATTTTCAAGTGAAACTTTCCATACACATTTTCATTGAGAAATCTATTCAAAGTTTCATGCATACATTGTGAACATTTATATTCATTGTTAGAATTGTTTATTTGAAGAAGAAGATCAATCCAAGATTGATAGTGCTATACAAATTTCATCTAAATCTCTTGTATAAATTCAAAAGTATTATCTCCTTACTATCCAGGATTGTTGGAAGTAAGTGTTGTGTTTGAAGAGGATTGTTCTTCACTCACATTAGTATTGATTTGATCTTAAAGGTGTTAAGAACCTTTGATCACCCTATAGGTTAGATAGTAGGCATAGGCTTGTACAATAATTCTAACTATAGTGAAATCTCTTTCGTGTTTGAAAGGGGACTGGAGTACTCTCGGATTGTGAGGGGAACCAGTATATATCGTTGCGTCCTTTACTTTTCCACACTTTATAGCTTTTATCACCATTACCAAAGAAAAGAAAAGAACCTTACAAAAACCTTCAAACACTTAACCAAAAAGTATTAGAAATATTCTCATAAAACCGATTAAATTTTTGAAAACCTAATTCACCCCCCCTCTTAGGTGCACTCTTATACTTACAAGGACATGGTGCCACAACTCAAACCATGGCTCAATATCCTCTAATGCTTCAATATGATCCATTCATACCATTCATTTGGTGAGGATAGCCTGTTTCATTTGAAATCTCCAGAAACGCGATTCGTCTGAAAAAGTCAACTGTACAAGATCACCATTGACTTTTGGGGAATTTTGGTCAACCATGACTTTTGAAGTTTTAAATCATCAATATATGATATGAGAAGTCATTTGATTAAGAAAAATCAAGAAAATCAATCAAGAATCAAAAAGTCAAAGTTTGACTTTCATACTTAGAAAATTTTTCTAAGTGTTTTTCATGGTTTTTTCCAAACTTTGGGAGGGAATTTCTCAAAATTTCACCTACAAACTGAAAAAAACTTCCAACATGAAAGTTGTAGATTTTGATCCAATGAACAACTTTGTCACATATAATTTTTTTCCATAAGATCAACCATTTAAGAGATATGGAGCTTCAAAGTTGGTATCTTTTGAAAACTTCACTTAAAACCTCATTTTTCTCAAAGTTCATGGATCTTTTTCACCCACTTCCTTAAAGATCTTGAAGAAACTTTCAACTAGGGTTTTGAAGTGTGTAACATGAGCTTTCCAAAATGTCCAAGAGCATGAAAAAATTTGAAGTGTAGCTATGGTTTTGAATTTTGCCATTAGTGAACTTTTCACTTGAAATTTCAAGTCATTTTGCCAAAGTTATGAGCCAAATTGCCAAATGGACCAAGTAATGATACATAGAGGCAATAATTGGAAGATATTTTCTGATTTGAGACAGATGGGAAAGAGATAAGAAGCATAGCCAATTTTAACCATGGTTTAGTAACTTTAACCATATGCATTTAATGGTAAGATTCCTTTCTATCCTTTAAGTGCCAAATCACCAAAGAAGAAGCAAGTTGCAAAGCTCTGAGTTCAGAATGTTTGGCCTATAAATAGAGGTGCAAATCACTCTTCAATTCACACCAAAACCTCACAATTATAGGTTTTCTCTCTTCTTTCTTGAATTACAAGTCATGTGTTTCAAAGTGAGGTAGAAAACTCAACCTCCAAACCTTGCAAGTTCTGAACAAAGTGATGCTTCCCACAACTCATAAACATCATTTGAAACTTGTTTGAACCACTCATACACCCCAAAAACACCTCAAGCTCAAAATCACTACCTCACTTCTCAAATATGCATAACCATGGCCTTATCATGCCAAAATCCATTCAAGATCATTTCTGTCCAAACTAACACTTCCAACACCTCATATATATCACATATGAACTATCCAAACACTCACATATGATCTGAAACATCTCCATCTTCAAATTCGATTCATACTTGAAGCAACTGCAGATCGGGTGCCATGGCCATGCTCAGATGAATTCAACTTGTTCCAGACATCCAGACACCTTCCATAATCATCATAGAAGCTATTCAGATTGATACAAAGCATCTGTAACACCTCCAGATCAAAATCCAATTATCAGTTTGGCCGTTTTTGAGGTAAGTGCTCATGAACTTCAAATTCATACTTCCACGCATCATAAATGAAATGTGAGCATACCATCTTGTTTCTGCACCTATGAGGATCATTAACCCTCAATCAATTGCATCATAACTTGCACATACACGATTTCACATTGAATTTCAGTTCTAGGGTTCTTCATGTTCATGCGAAAATTGACCCCTTTAGAGAAAAAATAAATGAATTCTGAGATCACCATCATGTTCCTTGTGAAAAACCGAGTGAGATAGACCCTTTGCTTGATCAAAACAATACAGTTTTAGAGATTTTCAAATTTCAGTTGGAGGGTTGTTCTTGGCGCGTTTTTGGTTCAAAGGATTTCTGGAAATTGATTTAAAATATAATTAATTCAACGCGTGTATATTACAAGCCACAAGCGTGGCTCAGTTGGCTTTTGTTTTGAGTAGTGACCTCAGGGTCACGAGTTCAAGTCCCTATGGGACCAAACCCTTCTTTTTTATCACTATTTCTCTTCATTTTCTTCACAACTTCAACCATTAATTTAACCAATCAAATTAACTCATTTTTTATTCATTTTTTACACACTTATTATTTTATATATGTATTTTATGAATATCAAAAAAAATCACAAAAATATATTTGTTTAATACATTTTTAATTAAGTTTAAAATAACATATTTTAAGTGTTTTTTAATACTTTTAAATATTGTTTTTCACTTGATTTCTCAAATTTAATCACTTGTAAATATTTTTTGAGCAAACCCTAAGTGTCAATTTAAGACAATCTTTTCGTTTATCTTGATTAAATTAACTTCTTTCAAAATTCAAATCATTTTAAATAAGCGATCGCGATTCTTTTCAAAAACGATAAACCATTTTCTTTTGATTTTCAAAGAAAACTATTGATTAAATCTTTTTAATTGATCAATTGATTTTCAAAACGAAGTGGGGCCTCTCGAATATTAGAGAGTGTAAGTCCCATTTCTTTTCTTTTTTGTACAGTTTTCAAAACAATAAAACTTCTTCAAAATAAAATCTTTTCAAACAATTTTCAAATCATTTTCAAAACAACAAAACTTCAAAGAAACTTCAAAACTTTTCAATATACCATGGGCCTCCATGTAGGTATAAGTCCCAAGCCCCTTTTGTACATACCCATTCCAGTACATGAAATTAGGTATTTCATTGTACGCCTTTTGTACATATCTCGATCAGTTTGATTTTTAAACTTTGAATAACAAACCAAAAATGAAGGTTTCTTCAAAACTTTTCAATATACCATGGGCCTCCATGTAGGTATAAGTCCCAAGCCCTTTGTAAATACCTGTTTACACAGCTTTGAATAAACTCAAGTGGACCTATCCTCGAGTATAAGTCCCGAACCCCTGTGTATACAAATGGATCATGCTTACAGGTATATTTCCTTCATAAACTCCATTATATACACACACCCTTTGTCATATATATATAATTGTTCATACCTGTTCATGTTTGTTCATACTTGTTCATGTTTGTTCATATGTGTGATATGTGTGCTTGTTCAACTTAGTATAACACTAGGTTCCCCATAGCCTCCTATTGGGCTTCGTGCAAAGAATCTCCCTAGTTTAGGATAGGACATAGAGTATGGTTTCCCGGTGAAATCGCTCTAAGAGCTCAAACCAACTATACCATGCCTCCCCTTGGGCTTTGTACAAACGAGTGACCCTCCCATAGCCTCCTCTTGGGCTTACAATGCAAGGACCCTGGATTGTCCCTCCCATAGCCTCCTCTTGGGCTTACAATGCAAGGACCCTCGGATAGCCTCCTCTTGGGCTTCGTACAAGGACCCACGGGCTTCTTATAAGCATCCCCAATATCCAAATCAAATACCCTAGGAGATTAGACATTTTTCATCTCTATGCTAGGAGTATCTCTTCTATATCATCACAAACAATCAATCAATCAATCAAACTTTTTGCCACAAGGCTGGCTAATCAATCAAACTGTTTTACCACCGTACTGGATGATTAATCAAAGTTTTTGTCACCAGGCTGACTTCATTGAAACTTTTGCCACGAGGCTGGCTGATTAATCAAAACTTTTTGTCACAAGGCTGACTTCATTGAAAGTTTTTGCCACAAGGCTGGTTAAACAAACAAAAACATCTTTATCATTCTAAGCGCCATAAGTGGCATGGCCCAGGGCTTATAATGAAAAGATTTTCAAACAAAAACAAACAGATGTATGTGATGATATAGATTAGATACATCGAACATTTAGACGACATTTGTCTATTTTCCTTTGCTTCCACTAGCATAAGTGGGAACTACGATTGCTCTGACTTTCTCAACATCCCTTTGAGAATACGTAGGCACAAGGTCGATCCTTGGCGAGCAAAACAAAACAAAAAAAACCATTCAAACCTTAGCACCCGTAGACCCCGAGCTACAGATGCTCTGATTCCCTCTAAGGGATATGTATGCAGAGGATCGCGATGATCTTTGCGAGCATAATCAAACAAACACCTTAGGTCCCACCTATTTCACAAGAACCTCTCAATAACATGGAATGAAAAACAAAGCAAAGAAACCTATAGAGTACTATAGATACGTTGGGTGCTAATACCTTCCCTTCGTATAACCAACCCTCTTACCCAAAGATCTCTCCCCCCACTTTTAGGTTATTGCAGCTTTTTTCCTTTTCCTCCTTTGGAAATAATAAAAAGTTTGGTCGATACAAAAGAAAAATCATTTTATGAGCACTCGAGCCCAAAGAAGGCATCAGGTGTCTCATCCCACAAAAAAGAGGAACAAAACGGTTTTTCGCCCGCCACAGAAAAATGGCGACTTCACTGGGGACCATCTTTTTATTGTTTCCAAAGGAAGGGTTAATTCTATTTGCTTTATTTTTCATTTCATTTTTTGTTATATGTGTGGTTCTGGTTCTATTACATGTGTGGTTCTGTTACAAGTGATACATTATGGACAAATCCTAACCCGGATTAAGTACACATAAGAAATTAGGTGGAGGGTATAGTCATGTGCAGGCGCACGTGAGAATCCTTCCGCTCAGTGGAGGTTCCTTGTTGGTAATATATGTTTAGCATGTTTCGTAGCGAAGACATTATTACTTTCATTGAACTGTAGAAGCTGAGAGACCGTAGAACCCCAACCCATCCTGGCCTTATTAGGTTGTGGTGCAGAAACTATTCAGGTGAAGACTTGGATTAGTTGTCATGCGGAGAACCACACTCAGACGAGTTTTTCTTGAGAATATTACTGGCTCATGAGTTTAATTGTGGAAGGCCGGTAATATCCGAAAGAAAAATGTAGACTCTGACGTATCAGTAGAACATGTCATGCAGGTGATTAACTAGAACTATCCCATTTTTGGTTCTCTGACCTCATGCTCGTGACTTTGGACCTTTGAACCTATGCGTTACCATGTTTGTGTTACCATGTTTGTGTTACCATGTATGCGTTACCATGTTCGCGTTACCCTGTTTGCGTTACCATGTTTGTTTCACCATGTTTGAATATGTGGCATCCATGCATCCATGCATTCATACATTCATTAAAAAACCCATCTTTTTCCATAAAAACATGATTTTTCCAAAAAAATTTAGAGAATTTTCTTTGCAAACATTATAGGATTAAGTTATGGAAAAAAGGTATACCAAAAAGTACGGTTTCAAAACGCCTGATGTAGAAAGACTGATAGAGTTAGCATCTTCTGTACAAGATCCTTCTAATTTTAGGAAAAGTTATGGAAAGCTTTTGCCTATTTTGAACACTCATGTTGATGAAGGACTTCTCAAAACTCTGGTTCAGTTCTATGATCCCGTCTACCGGTGTTTTACCTTTCCAGACTACCAGTTGGTACCGACCTTGGAAGAATATGCCAATCTTTTAGGTATTCCTGTGTCTGACAAAATACCCTTCAATGGTTTGGAAGCCATTCCTAAGTCTCACGTCATTGCATCAAGTATCCACATGAAAAAGTCTGAAGTAGAGAGTAATTGGACTACCAAAGGAAACCTCCCGGGATTAACCTCACACTTCCTAATAAAGAAAGCCTTTGATTTCATCGAAACTGGTAGCATGATAGCCTTTGAAGCTGTACTAGCCTTGCTCATCTATGGGTTGGTTCTGTTTCCCAATGTCGACAACTTTGTTGATATCAATGCCATAAAGATCTTTCTGATTGGAAATCCTGTTCCGACTTTGCTTGGTGACATGTATTTCTCTGTTCATCATAGGAATCGCCAAGGCGGTGGAATCATTGTATGTTGTGCACCTTTGTTGTTCAAATGGATTGTTTCACACTTACCTGAGTCTCCTATTTTCACGGAAAACCGAGAAGGCTTCCGTTGGCCTCGAAGACTTATGTCTCTTACTAATAATGATATTCGTTGGTATACCTTGGCTCGCTGTGGTACAGAAACCATTGAAAGTTGTGGAGAGTTCGCCAACGTACCCCTCATTGGTACACAAGGAGGAATTAACTACAACCCGGTCCTAGCCCGACGACAACTCGGGTATGCAAATTCAGTTAAACCTGTTGGTCCCTCAGTAGAAGGTTACTTTTATCGAGAAGGGGATAATCCTAAAAAGTTGAAAGCAAGAATGATGAGAGCTTGGTACGACGTCCGATGGAAAGAAAAAGGTGAGGAAAGAAATTGCATTGCCATGGACGCCTACACCTGCTGGGTAAAGAAAAGAGCAAAAGAGTTCCAAATGCCTTATGCTTATGAAAAACCCATGTTTCCTGCAGTGTCTCAACGACCCAACATTCCCACTATGGAGGAATACCAACGCACTTTGGCTAAGATGAGGACAGAAAAAGATGCTTGGGAAGAAAAGTTTCGTAGCACTGAGGTGGAAAATAGAAAGTTGAAGAAAAGAGTGAAAGATCATGAAGAAACACTCTACTGTCAAGATGGATGGCTCATGAGCAAAGATGAGAAGATTCGCCAGAAAGACGCTGCAATCAAGAGGTATATCAAAGAAAGCAAAAGAAATCTTGAAGGTTCAACAAGCAACGCTCCGACTCCTGATGATTGGAAGAATGTTGTTGACAAGCTGAGAGCTGAAAAGGCCGAATTGAAAGCTTATTATGGGAAAGAAATCATGAAGCTCAAGCTGCACAATGCATTTGGTTCTTCGTCTGATGAAGATGCTTAGGATTTGTTTAGCTTTTTTATGTATCATTTGCTTCTGTAAGGAGCTACGCTCCAATGTTGTAACATTTCCCATTATTGCAATAAAAAAAAATGAATGAATAAAAGATTGTTTGTGTTCAAATGTTTGCAAGAAAATAATCTTTAAAATATTTGGAAAAATCATAAATTTCTTTTTTTGCATACATTATTCTGCATATCGAGTCTGTTGTATAGAGTCTCATCTTTTGGATCTTTCTCCAATAGATCGTCAAGCTGTCGCGTCTCAAAGTTTCTCGACCGCGCTCGCAATCAGATCACAGATACAATACTCGTTCAAGCAGAAGAAGAGTAATGGAACACTCTGAACAAGAGAATATTGAGCTTCGTGGTACAGTGACCACTCTTCAGGAAAAGTTGGAAAGTCTCACTACTCTGGTTGACTCCTTGATGGCCGCACAGAATCAGCCGCCGCCACCTAACAGTCAAGCGACAGTAACATCTGAAGTCACTACTCCAGTTTCTACAATTGCATTCGGTATTCCATCTTTCTCCATGCCAGAAGGTTGGGGCCCGCCTTTCAACTTTGGTACAGGTTTCCGTCATAATTTCTCTGGGGTTCAAACAGCTACAACTGAAGCGCCTACTGCACAGGGTTCGGCGTTTATTCCACATTCAGGGGTAACTTTTTCCCAAGTCACTATGGCACTTTCTCAACCCACTATGACAGTTCCGACCCCTACGGTTCACACTGTTCCTTATGATGGCAATGAGATTTATCATGATCAAGGTGATAGCACAAATCAGCGTAATCTTGTGGAAGATCTCCAAGAGCAGTTTAACAAGATGCAGTTGGAAGTTAAAGCTATCCGTGGAAAAGATTTGTTTGGAAAGAATGCTCAGGAGCTATGTTTGGTTCCCAGTGTACAAATACCTGCTAAATTCAAGGTCCCTGACTTTGAGAAGTACAAAGGTAGTTCTTATCCACAAAGCCATCTTGTGATGTATGCCAGGAAGATGTCTACTTATGCAGATAATCATCAGTTGCTCATCCATTACTTTCAAGACAGTTTAACTGGTGCCGCACTGAAGTGGTACACAGGCTTGGATAGCACCAATATTCGAACATTCAATGACCTAGGTGAGGCCTTTGTCCGACAATACAAGTATAACTCGGATATGGCTCCAGACAGAGATCAGCTTCGATCCATGGCTCAGAAAGACCATGAAGCTTTCAAAGAGTATGCCCAACGATGGAGAGAAACTGCTGCTCAGATTAATCCACCGTTAAAAGAGAAAGAGATGACAAAGATCTTCTTGAATACTCTCAGTCCGTTTTATTATGAACGCATGATTGCTAGTGCTCCAAGTGATTTCACCGAAATGGTAAACATGGGTATGCGTTTAGAAGAAGGAGTCCGAACCGGACGTCTGACTAAAGAAGGTGGATCTTCAAGCGGAACCAAAAAGTTCGGAAGTGGTTTCCGAAAGAAGAAAGAACAAAGTGTTGACATGGTATCCCAAGGGAGGTCAAGAGGAAATGTCAATCGTCAACGACAGATTGCTGCTATTGCGCCAGTCGTTAATACAGCACCGAATCCGGGATTTACCCCGCAATTTCAACAACAGCCTCGACCACAGGCTCAGCAGCTTAACAATAATCAGAATCGTGTACAAAGAGCTCCACAGTTTGATCCGATTCCAATGACCTACACAGAATTGTACCCTGCTTTGATTGAAAGAGGTCTTGTTCAAACTAAAGCGCCACCACCCGTACCTGAGAAACTCCCATGGTGGTACAAAGCTGAGGTCTCATGCCCTTATCATCAAGGAGCACCTGGCCATGATCTTGAGCATTGCATAGCTTTGAAATATGAAGTTCAGAGGTTGGTTAGATCTAATCTCCTCTCTTTCAGAAATTTGAATCCTAATGTGCAAGCAAATCCGCTGCCCAATCATGGAGGGCATGTTGTAAACATGGTATATGGATGTCCTGGCCAATACCGAGTCTATAATATCAACTTCTCAAGAGCAGATTTGGTACAAATGCACGCTACTCTTTGTCGAGGGCCGAATTTTCGCCAGCATCAATACGGTTCCTGTAGAATATGTTGTGTGGATCCTCACGGGTGTTCAATTGTGAGAAGAGATCTCCAAGTTTTGCTAGATAATGGTACTATTGAGATCTACAGAAATAGGGATGAAAATGAAGTTAACATGATAGGATGTTATCCGCATGAGCTTTTAGTCTCAGATATCAACTCGGAAATGCCTACAGTTAACGTCATCGTTCCTCATTTCAACATGCCTGAGCGCATGGAAGTTACTTACAACAAGCCGAAGGTTCCTATTGCTCCTTTGATCATTTGTCTACCTGGACCTGTTCCTTATGACTCTGACAAGGCAGTTCCATACAACTACAATGCTACAATGATAAAGAATGGACAAGAAGTTCCTTTGCCTACTCTCTCATCTGTTGTAAACATTGCTGATGTAAGTCGTGTAACAAGAAGTGGACGTGTGTATACTCCACTACCTCCGAAGCAGCCTGTTGCTCCTGCTACCGGACAAAATCCTGTGAATACACCAGTGGGGAATCCTGTGGAAATTCCTGTTAGTAATACAAACACTGATGTTGGTCATTCCAGTGGAACCAATGTGAATCCTGATTTTGATGAAATTTTGAAGCTTATCAAAAGAAGTGAATATAAGATTGTGGATCAGCTTATGCAGACTCCTTCAAAAATCTCAATACTTTCATTGCTTTTAAACTCAGAAGCCCACAGGGAAGCCCTGATGAAGGTCTTAGATCAAGCTTTTGTAGATCATGATGTGACTGTTGATCATTTTGATGGGATAATAGCCAACATAACAGCTTGTAACAATTTAAGCTTCTGTGATGAAGAACTCCCCGAGGAGGGTAAAAATCACAATCTTGCTTTGCACATTTCTATGAACTGTCAGTCAGACTCTTTGTCCAATGTGTTGGTAGACACCGGATCTTCCTTGAATGTGATGCCAAAGACGACTCTTGCTCGCTTGTCTTACCAAGGAATGCCTATGAAATTCAGTGGTGTAGTTGTCAAAGCATTTGATGGATCGCGAAAATCTGTTATCGGCGAAGTCAACCTTCCCATGACAATTGGTCCACATACATTTCAAATCACTTTCCAGGTCATGGACATTCAAGCTGCTTATAGCTGTCTGTTAGGGCGACCATGGATCCATGAAGCAGGGGCAGTAACTTCTACGCTCCATCAAAAGTTAAAATTTGTAACAAACGGAAAATTGGTAACAATAAGTGGAGAACAAGCCTTAATGGTGAGTCATTTATCCAATTTCTCTTTTATTAGTGCTGATGATGTGGAAGGAACACAGTTCCAAGGTCTCTCTTTAGAAGACGAATCTTCCATGAAGAAAGCATCGATCTCTTCTTACAAAGAGGTGGTAAAAGTAGTGCGAGATGGAACTACCACTGGCTGGGGGCAAGTTGTGATCCCTACCAAGATTGAAACCAGAGCAGGACTCGGATGTTCACCAACATTCTCAAACTGCACCAAGAAGGATGAAACCCTTCGTCCGATCAAAGAAACATTCATTAGTGGAGGATTCCTCAACCCAATTCCTCAAGAGGTTAATGTCCTTATCGAAGAATGTATCGAAGAAGGTCTACCTGATCCTGAAGAAGAATGGAAATGTTATCTCAATGACTCAGGATATATATCTCAGGAAGAACCATATTCTCCTTCAGAGAAAACAAGTGCTAAAGAAACTGAGCCTATTCCTGCAGAAATCTGGGACACCTTGGGACAACCAAGTGGAAAATTTGATTATATGGTGAAATATACTGCGCCTGAAAGTTCAAAGATTGCAATGGAAGATATCCAACCAACTGGATGGGGAGATTCCTTTGAATATAATAGTCAACCAGAAGAGGCTTATCAGCCCTGTCAATTTTCTCAGCAGCCTGAAATCACTGAAGATTTCGGATTTAATGCATCTGCCAAGGTTCACAATACTGAAGATGGTTACCATCACATAAATGCCATTTTTGAAGATGAAGGGGAAGAGGGTCCCGCAACTGACTCAGAGAGTGTCGCTGACAATGAGTCTCTTCATCCTGAAGACTGGGAAATACATCCTGAAAATTCTGAAGATTGTGACTCATCTTACGCTCTTCAAGAGGTGGAAGAAGACCGTTTCAACTTTACAAAGAACAAGGTTGACAAACCAGGACCTTCAAATCCTGCTCGACCAGCGGTCAATGTCAATACTGAAGATAATTCTGAGGAGAATTTTCCTGAATACATAATGCACAGAGGAGTTCGTTGCTACTGGAAAGCTGTCGACGTTCCGAATGTTGTTCGCCGCTCAAAGTAATCACCTCGCTGTTATTTTGACCTCCTGCCTTGCCCAAAGCAGAGAGATGTTTTATAGGGCTTCTCTTTTAAATGTTCCGCCCAAATAACTTTGTGTATAGGGCTTTGTTTTAAAAGTTTCCTTCTTTGTCCCGCCCAAGGCAAATGAGTTTGTGTTTAGGGCTTTGTTTCAAAGATGAATCATAAATAAAGCGTCATTTTGAATTCCCTATATTATATGTTCTATTTTTGCTTTTTCTGGAAATGGTAATCCTAAAAAACCAAAATAAAAAAAAAAACTTTTTCAAAAAAAAATCTGCATACACTCTTGCATTCATAAATTTTCTGAAATAAATATAAATCACATGTGCAGATTTACTATTGATAAACCCATTGAATGCAATAACCCTATGCCCTCTCCCAACTTTGAGTTTCCTGTGTTCGAAGCCGAAGAAGAGGAAGAAGAGGAGATCCCGGATGAGATCTCTCGATTACTTAAGCACGAGGAAAGAGCCATTCTGCCTCACAAAGAGCCTTTAGAAAGAATTAACTTGGGTTCTGAAGAAGACAAAAAAGAAGTGACCATTGGATCGCTGCTTGATGCTGATATCAAGAGTAAGTTGACAGACCTTCTCAAAGAATATGTTGACGTGTTTGCCTGGTCCTACCAAGACATGCCTGGGTTGGATACCAATATTGTTCAGCATTACTTGCCATTGAAGCCAGAATGTCCGCCGGTTAAGCAGAAATTGCGAAGGACTCACCCTGATATGGCTAACAAGATCAAAGTGGAAGTTCAAAAGCAACTCGACGCAGGTTTTCTTGTCACTTCTGAGTATCCTCAATGGTTGGCCAACATAGTGCCAGTTCCGAAGAAAGATGGAAAAGTCGGAATGTGTGTTGACTACCGTGACTTGAACAAAGCCAGTCCAAAAGATGACTTTCCATTACCACATATCGACATGTTAGTCGATAACACTGCTAAGTTCAACGTCTTTTCCTTCATGGACGGGTTCTCCGGTTATAATCAGATCAAGATGGCTCCTGAAGACATGGAGAAGACATCTTTCATCACCCCATGGGGTACCTTTTGCTACAAAGTGATGCCGTTTGGATTGAAAAACGCAGGCGCAACTTACCAAAGGGCAATGACTACTCTCTTTCATGACATGATGCATAAAGAAATTGAAGTTTATGTGGACGACATGATAGCCAAGTCCAGCACAGAAGAAGAACATATTGAATACCTTTTGAAGTTGTTTCAACGATTAAGGAAATATCAGCTTCGCTTGAATCCTAACAAATGTACTTTTGGGGTTAGATCTGGAAAACTCTTGGGTTTCATTGTTAGCCAAAGAGGTATTGAAGTAGATCCCGACAAAGTCAGAGCTATTCAAGAGATGCCTGCACCAAAAACTGAAAAGCAAGTAAGAGGATTTCTCGGACGATTGAACTATATCTCCAGATTCATCTCTCAAATGACTGCTACATGTGGGCCAATTTTCAAGCTTCTCCGCAAAGATCAAGGGGTTGTATGGACTGAAGATTGCTAAAAAGCGTTCGACAGTATCAAAGAGTACCTGTTAGAACCACCAATATTGATTCCTCCAGTTGAAGGGAGACCATTAATCATGTACATTACTGTGTTAGAAGAATCCATGGGCTGTATGCTTGGACAGCAAGATGAAACCGGTAAGAAGGAGCATGCCATCTATTACTTGAGTAAGAAATTCACAGACTGTGAGTCTCGTTACTCCATGCTCGAAAAAACATGTTGTGCTTTGGCTTGGGCTTCAAAACGTCTCCGCCAATACATGATCAACAATACTACTTGGTTAATCTCCAAAATGGATCCGATCAAGTATGTCTTTGAAAAGCCTGCATTAACAGGAAGGATTGCCCGATGGCAAATGCTGTTATCCGAATATGACATTGAATACCGTGCTCAAAAAGCGGTCAAAGGAAGCATTCTCGCCGATCATTTGGCGCATCAACCAATTAACGAATATCAATCTCTCAAGTTTGACTTTCCTGATGAAGATGTCTTGTACTTGAAAATGAAAGATTGTGACGAACCGTTACCAGAAGAAGGTCCTGAGCCTGGATCAAGATGGGGCCTAATTTTCGATGGAGCAGTAAACGCTTTTGGCAATGGAATTGGGGCAATTATCATCACTCCTAAGGGTACTCATATCCCATTCTCCGCTAGATTGCTATTTGATTGCACCAACAACATCGCAGAATATGAAGCTTGTATCATGGGTCTCGAAGAAGCCATTGACTTAAGGATCAAGATCCTCGACATATATGGAGATTCAGCCCTCGTGATCAACCAAATCAAAGACAAATGGGAAACTTACCACCCTGGCTTGATTCCTTACAGAGATTATGCAAGACGTCTGTTGACTTTCTTCAACAAGGTGGAATTGCATCATATACCTCGAGATCAGAATCGAATGGCAGACGCCTTGGCTACTCTATCTTCCATGTTCAAAGTCAATCACTGGAATGATATGCCTACAGTCAGAATCACGCGCCTTGAAAGGCCCGCTTATGTGTTTGCAACTGAAGCAGTCATCGATGATAAACCGTGGTTTCACGACATCAAACGCTTCCTTCAAACTCAAGAGTACCCGCTTGGGGCATCAAACAAAGATAAGAAAACTCTAAGAAGACTTTCTGGCAGTTTCTTCCTGAACGGAGATGTGCTATACAAAAGAAATTTCGACATGGTTTTGCTCAGATGCGTGGACAGACACGAAGCAGACATGTTAATGCATGAAGTGCATGAAGGGTCCTTTGGAACACATTCAAATGGGCATGCAATGTCCAAGAAAATGTTAAGAGCAGGATACTATTGGTTGACAATGGAATCTGATTGTTACAAACACGTGAAGAGATGTCACAAGTGCCAGATCTACGCAGATAAGATCCATGTGCCACCGACTCTACTCAACGTTCTCTCATCTCCATGGCCTTTCTCCATGTGGGGTATAGACATGATTGGAATGATCGAACCGAAAGCTTCAAACGGTCATCGTTTCATATTGGTAGCCATTGATTACTTCACCAAATGGGTCGAAGCAGCATCTTATGCCAATGTTACAAGACAAGTGGTTGTGAGGTTTATCAAGAATAACATCATTTGCCGATATGGTATTCCCAGCAAGATCATTACTGACAATGGTTCAAACCTGAACAACAAGATGATGAAAGAATTATGTGAGGAATTCAAGATTGAGCATCATAACTCTTCTCCTTACAGGCCAAAAATGAACGGCACCGTCGAAGCTGCCAACAAGAACATTAAAAAGATCGTCCAGAAAATGGTCGTCACTTACAAAGACTGGCATGAAATGCTGCCATTTGCTTTACATGGGTACCGTACTTCAGTGCGTACTTCAACAGGGGCAACTCCCTTTTCTCTAGTATACGGCATGGAAGCTGTGCTCCCCGTGGAAGTTGAAATCCCATCAATGAGAGTCCTCATGGAGACTAAGTTATCAGAGGCTGAATGGTGTCAAAGCAGATATGATCAGTTGAACTTAATCGAAGAAAAACGTATGACTGCTCTATGCCATGGACAGTTATACCAAGCAAGGATGAAACACGCCTTCAACAAAAAGGTTCGACCTCGTGAATTTCAAGAAGGCGACCTCGTGCTTAAAAAGATCTTGTCTTTTCAACCAGATTCTAGGGGCAAATGGTCTCCTAATTACGAAGGCCCGTATGTTGTCAAAAGAACATTTTCTGGCGGCGCCATGATTCTTGCAACCATGGATGGTGATGAACTCCCGTATCCTGTGAATGCTGATGCAGTCAAGAAATACTTTGTCTAAAAAATACAAAAAGAACAGCTCGGTAAGTCGAAAACCCGCAAAGGGCGACTTAGGCAAAAATGAGCGTCTCGGTGGACTGAAAACCCGAAAGGGCGGTCCAGGCAAAAATTAGAGACAATAAACAGAAAAAATTCATCCTGGTAGATTGAAAACCTGAAAGGGCAATCTAGGCAAAAATTAGGGATTTATGACAAAGTAACCGCATCAGTCCATACTTCGTCACCTGAGGAGTCTTTCTCATCAAAGGATCTTCAATCAAATCACCGCCAATCTGAAGCGACAAGCACAGTTGGAACTCAAAGTTGTTGGGGAGAATAGTGGTTATTGCTTTCAATGTAGCCTTTTCCGCATAATTACCATTTCCAACTTTTGTAAATACTCTATGGAATCACGCCTTTAGCTGATTTCCATCCTATTAAATAAATTTGAGCCTTGTGCCCATTTGTTTGCAATCTTTAATTCCTTTCAGCTTGCAAAATGACGCTTTAATTGTGTTATTCACTTTTGAAAAAAAAAAGAAAAAAGAAGTTTTAAATGAATTTACTTCACTTTTTCAAAATAAAAGCGAAATTTTCCTTTGAGTTGTGAACAACAGAAGGAACATCAACAACTATCTCCATAGGATGAATCAAAGATTATTACAAGAAGCTCTTCTATCCCCAGTGAAGAAGCTCTTCTATTCCCAATGAAGAAGTTCTTTTATCCCCAGTGATGAAGATTTTCCATCTCCAGTGAAAAAGTTCTTCCATCTCAATAAGAAAAGATGTTTATCTTCCCCAGAGAAGTTTAAAACATGCAACACCATTCATCACCTGTGTTGTCTACACCGTGTTGAAGAACATTTGCCAAGTATCTGGTTGTATTGCGACGTCGGTCCTTCTCCAGTATATACTTCCTTGTCTGTCAGTATCGTCAGCATGCATGCTACATTCATGACATTCATCATTCATACATATTAGCATCATTTATGCATTCTTGCATTTTTCAATGTTTGCTTCAAAATCACTTGTCCAGGATATACCTATCCCAAAAAAAGAAAAAAAAGAAGAAAAAGAAAAAAGAGAAAAGAAAAAAAGAAAAGAAACAAGTATGGGCGTGTCATCTCTCCAAGTAGGTTGTCACCCCATAAGCAGAAAGAACATTTTCTTTCTCCAGTTCCCCACTGAGATCATTCCTCGTGGAAGAAGGTTGCTTTAGTTTCTCCTCTCAAAACAAAGGAGAAAATATCCATTCGAGTTCATTCCTCATGGGTACAAAGTCTTGTTTGACTGTCTCTTTCCAATTCATTCTTGGTTAGAACCTTGTCTTTACCAAAGATCCAAATTCCGATTCCCCAAATAGAGTCGTGAAAAAATTGAACCATAAACAATCGCCTCGTCATCTGAGCAGTTTATGTTTCTTTCAAAAGATTTTCCTCTCAAGGAAATCAATCGTGAAGACCATTTGACAATCAGGGCTTTATTACTGTTCACAAGGCTGAATAACCAGTAATTCCCCTAACAAGGTCTCCAGAATCATTTTATCACTCGGCTGATAATTGATCATGTCTTCAAAACCACTATCACGAGGCTGGTAGTCGGTAACTTTTTGTTCTGGTTATATTATTAAACATGTCTATCACCATGCTGATAGTCGATAATATTAACCGAACCTTTGAAACTCTTTTTACCTTGTCAAGTCTATCACCATGCTGATAGTCGGTAATACAGTTTCATACCTTTCACCTTCGCATTATTAACAAGTCTATCCCTATGCAGATAGTCGGTAATGTCGATAGGTAAGCTTTTCTTACAAAGCTATCACTCCCCGGTGAAGCATACACTTGCTTTCCCGAAAAGAAAAAAATGAATTCTCTTCCTAGAACGGATTGAGACATCCTTCCCGATCTCTTTTCCCCAGTGGAGTCAGTCTTGATATTCCCTCAGTAAAGATATCCTTGCATCATTCGCAATTTTGGTATCTTAGGTCCAAAATTTGCGTCTTCTGATATTTAAGTCTCTTCCACCCTATCAAAACGAAGATTTTCAATCTTCATGTCTCAGGTTGAAGAAACTTAAATAGGGGCATCTGTCATACCCCAATTTTTGACCTAAGATACCACCTCATATCATTGCATATGCATCATTTGCATCTCTAACAAATTGCATAGTTTGTGTTTGCTACTTGTGACTCAGCAGGGATTTAATCAAGAAATCACTCATCAGTACAAGCAATAATCAACTAGGGTTTTGTTCTCCCTTCATCTCAAATGAATCATCTTCATCAACAATCAACATTTGGTCCTCAGAGATTCATTTCAGCAAGCTCAACAGCTTTGAATCGACTGAATTAGGGTTTTGACTGAAGATAGCATACTCCTGACTTTTGCTCAGAATTTGATCTAATAACTTGGGACATGACCTCAAGACCCCAAGTACCTCATTTTGACCTAATCCATTAGCTCAAGACATCTCCTACACAAAGATTGATCAGACAAATCCTCAGATCAGGATTTTGAACTATCAGGGACTAAAATCAGGGATCACATTTGGGAAATCCTAAAAACCCCCAGGAAGTCAATCAAAGGTTTAAATCATCCTCAAATAATCCCTATGACCATATCCCATGGAAATTGCATCTCAATTCAAGGTCCACAGTCATCAATTTCATCAGGTCGACAATTAGGGTTTTGACCTAATTCACTGAATAACTGACTTTTTAATCAGGACATGGTGCCACAACTCAAACCATGGCTCAATATCCTCTAATGCTTCAATATGATCCATTCATACCATTCATTTGGTGAGGATAGCCTGTTTCATTTGAAATCTCCAGAAACGCGATTCGTCTGAAAAAGTCAACTGTACAAGATCACCATTGACTTTTGGGGAATTTTGGTCAACCATGACTTTTGAAGTTTTAAATCATCAATATATGATATGAGAAGTCATTTGATTAAGAAAAATCAAGAAAATCAATCAAGAATCAAAAAGTCAAAGTTTGACTTTCATACTTAGAAAATTTTTCTAAGTGTTTTTCATGGTTTTTTCCAAACTTTGGGAGGGAATTTCTCAAAATTTCACCTACAAACTGAAAAAAACTTCCAACATGAAAGTTGTAGATTTTGATCCAATGAACAACTTTGTCACATATAATTTTTTTCCATAAGATCAACCATTTAAGAGATATGGAGCTTCAAAGTTGGTATCTTTTGAAAACTTCACTTAAAACCTCATTTTTCTCAAAGTTCATGGATCTTTTTCACCCACTTCCTTAAAGATCTTGAAGAAACTTTCAACTAGGGTTTTGAAGTGTGTAACATGAGCTTTCCAAAATGTCCAAGAGCATGAAAAAATTTGAAGTGTAGCTATGGTTTTGAATTTTGCCATTAGTGAACTTTTCACTTGAAATTTCAAGTCATTTTGCCAAAGTTATGAGCCAAATTGCCAAATGGACCAAGTAATGATACATAGAGGCAATAATTGGAAGATATTTTCTGATTTGAGACAGATGGGAAAGAGATAAGAAGCATAGCCAATTTTAACCATGGTTTAGTAACTTTAACCATATGCATTTAATGGTAAGATTCCTTTCTATCCTTTAAGTGCCAAATCACCAAAGAAGAAGCAAGTTGCAAAGCTCTGAGTTCAGAATGTTTGGCCTATAAATAGAGGTGCAAATCACTCTTCAATTCACACCAAAACCTCACAATTATAGGTTTTCTCTCTTCTTTCTTGAATTACAAGTCATGTGTTTCAAAGTGAGGTAGAAAACTCAACCTCCAAACCTTGCAAGTTCTGAACAAAGTGATGCTTCCCACAACTCATAAACATCATTTGAAACTTGTTTGAACCACTCATACACCCCAAAAACACCTCAAGCTCAAAATCACTACCTCACTTCTCAAATATGCATAACCATGGCCTTATCATGCCAAAATCCATTCAAGATCATTTCTGTCCAAACTAACACTTCCAACACCTCATATATATCACATATGAACTATCCAAACACTCACATATGATCTGAAACATCTCCATCTTCAAATTCGATTCATACTTGAAGCAACTGCAGATCGGGTGCCATGGCCATGCTCAGATGAATTCAACTTGTTCCAGACATCCAGACACCTTCCATAATCATCATAGAAGCTATTCAGATTGATACAAAGCATCTGTAACACCTCCAGATCAAAATCCAATTATCAGTTTGGCCGTTTTTGAGGTAAGTGCTCATGAACTTCAAATTCATACTTCCACGCATCATAAATGAAATGTGAGCATACCATCTTGTTTCTGCACCTATGAGGATCATTAACCCTCAATCAATTGCATCATAACTTGCACATACACGATTTCACATTGAATTTCAGTTCTAGGGTTCTTCATGTTCATGCGAAAATTGACCCCTTTAGAGAAAAAATAAATGAATTCTGAGATCACCATCATGTTCCTTGTGAAAAACCGAGTGAGATAGACCCTTTGCTTGATCAAAACAATACAGTTTTAGAGATTTTCAAATTTCAGTTGGAGGGTTGTTCTTGGCGCGTTTTTGGTTCAAAGGATTTCTGGAAATTGATTTAAAATATAATTAATTCAACGCGTGTATATTACAAGCCACAAGCGTGGCTCAGTTGGCTTTTGTTTTGAGTAGTGACCTCAGGGTCACGAGTTCAAGTCCCTATGGGACCAAACCCTTCTTTTTTATCACTATTTCTCTTCATTTTCTTCACAACTTCAACCATTAATTTAACCAATCAAATTAACTCATTTTTTATTCATTTTTTACACACTTATTATTTTATATATGTATTTTATGAATATCAAAAAAAATCACAAAAATATATTTGTTTAATACATTTTTAATTAAGTTTAAAATAACATATTTTAAGTGTTTTTTAATACTTTTAAATATTGTTTTTCACTTGATTTCTCAAATTTAATCACTTGTAAATATTTTTTGAGCAAACCCTAAGTGTCAATTTAAGACAATCTTTTCGTTTATCTTGATTAAATTAACTTCTTTCAAAATTCAAATCATTTTAAATAAGCGATCGCGATTCTTTTCAAAAACGATAAACCATTTTCTTTTGATTTTCAAAGAAAACTATTGATTAAATCTTTTTAATTGATCAATTGATTTTCAAAACGAAGTGGGGCCTCTCGAATATTAGAGAGTGTAAGTCCCATTTCTTTTCTTTTTTGTACAGTTTTCAAAACAATAAAACTTCTTCAAAATAAAATCTTTTCAAACAATTTTCAAATCATTTTCAAAACAACAAAACTTCAAAGAAACTTCAAAACTTTTCAATATACCATGGGCCTCCATGTAGGTATAAGTCCCAAGCCCCTTTTGTACATACCCATTCCAGTACATGAAATTAGGTATTTCATTGTACGCCTTTTGTACATATCTCGATCAGTTTGATTTTTAAACTTTGAATAACAAACCAAAAATGAAGGTTTCTTCAAAACTTTTCAATATACCATGGGCCTCCATGTAGGTATAAGTCCCAAGCCCTTTGTAAATACCTGTTTACACAGCTTTGAATAAACTCAAGTGGACCTATCCTCGAGTATAAGTCCCGAACCCCTGTGTATACAAATGGATCATGCTTACAGGTATATTTCCTTCATAAACTCCATTATATACACACACCCTTTGTCATATATATATATAATTGTTCATACCTGTTCATGTTTGTTCATACTTGTTCATGTTTGTTCATATGTGTGATATGTGTGCTTGTTCAACTTAGTATAACACTAGGTTCCCCATAGCCTCCTATTGGGCTTCGTGCAAAGAATCTCCCTAGTTTAGGATAGGACATAGAGTATGGTTTCCCGGTGAAATTGCTCTAAGAGCTCAAACCAACTATACCATGCCTCCCCTTGGGCTTTGTACAAACGAGTGACCCTCCCATAGCCTCCTCTTGGGCTTACAATGCAAGGACCCTGGATTGTCCCTCCCATAGCCTCCTCTTGGGCTTACAATGCAAGGACCCTCGGATAGCCTCCTCTTGGGCTTCGTACAAGGACCCACGGGCTTCTTATAAGCATCCCCAATATCCAAATCAAATACCCTAGGAGATTAGACATTTTTCATCTCTATGCTAGGAGTATCTCTTCTATATCATCACAAACAATCAATCAATCAATCAAACTTTTTGCCACAAGGCTGGCTAATCAATCAAACTGTTTTACCACCGTACTGGATGATTAATCAAAGTTTTTGTCACCAGGCTGACTTCATTGAAACTTTTGCCACGAGGCTGGCTGATTAATCAAAACTTTTTGTCACAAGGCTGACTTCATTGAAAGTTTTTGCCACAAGGCTGGTTAAACAAACAAAAACATCTTTATCATTCTAAGCGCCATAAGTGGCATGGCCCAGGGCTTATAATGAAAAGATTTTCAAAAAAAAACAAACAGATGTATGTGATGATATAGATTAGATACATCGAACATTTAGACGACATTTGTCTATTTTCCTTTGCTTCCACTAGCATAAGTGGGAACTACGATTGCTCTGACTTTCTCAACATCCCTTTGAGAATACGTAGGCACAAGTTCGATCCTTGGCGAGCAAAACAAAACAAAAAAAAACCATTCAAACCTTAGCACCCGTAGACCCCGAGCTACAGATGCTCTGATTCCCTCTAAGGGATATGTATGCAGAGGATCGCGATGATCTTTGCGAGCATAATCAAACAAACACCTTAGGTCCCACCTATTTCACAAGAACCTCTCAATAACATGGAATGAAAAACAAAGCAAAGAAACCTATAGAGTACTATAGATACGTTGGGTGCTAATACCTTCCCTTCGTATAACCAACCCTCTTACCCAAAGATCTCTCCCCCCACTTTTAGGTTATTGCAGCTTTTTTCCTTTTCCTCCTTTGGAAATAATAAAAAGTTTGGTCGATACAAAAGAAAAATCATTTTATGAGCACTCGAGCCCAAAGAAGGCATCAGGTGTCTCATCCCACAAAAAAGAGGAACAAAACGATTTTTCGCCCGCGACAGTTAGTCACAAGCAGTTGGCTTGTGCAGGGTTAGTCACAGCGGGTAGCCTGTGCAGGGTTCCTGAGTCAATGAACGTTATATCTTGTGGAGATCATTGAACGGGTAATTGTCCAGATGGTTTGTCACAACAGTTGGCTGTGCAGAATTATTAGTCACGACGGAGGTTCGTGCAGTTGTAATCATGAATTGGTTATAATGGATTAAGACCTCTGTTGAGAGGCAAATCACCTGAAGAAGGTGGACTGGAGGTAGCCTTATTTAGAAGGTGAACCAAGATAAAAATAAATGTGTCTTTTACTTTCTGCATATGTCATTTTAACTCAGAACCTCCTAGCTTTAATCTGCAGATCTTTACTAAATAAGTCAGAAGTTCCGATATCCTTTAGAAGTTAAAACGAAATGTCTCATTGGTTATGCAATTATTCTTTAGAATATGCTTCCACTATGTAACTCATAGCATATCCAATATTTGAGATACAAGAAGAAAGAAAATAATTTAAAAGAAAGGGAATTAAAATCTGATAAAGAACACAATGCAATCCCCCCTTCATGTGTTTTTCTCCACCTTAAACCTCCAGAGGTATTCTTTCTGACTCTCATTGGCCTTCGCATACCCATAGTTTACCTTCTCTTTCTCCATCATCAAGCATCTTTCCATTTTTTCCATCTCTAAAATGGGTTGGCCCACATTAACCATGTTGACTTTCGCTGCAGGGGTTTCAGAAATCCTTATTTTTTCAAGCTTCTTCCTAAGGCCCTCAGTAGCCTCACTCGTCTTTCCACAAAGGCCTTCAGTAGCCCTTGGTTCGAATCTCCTCCCCACAAGAACCTTCAACATCAGAATTGAAGATCATGTTGTTGCTTAGGCTTTCAGTAGCCTGCTTTTCAGTCGAACCTACTTCCAGTTTCTTGGCTCCGTAATCTCTAACTTCAGTCACATCCACCATGTTAATTTTGACGGGCTAAGCATAATTGGTGTCAGCAACATGGAATGGATCAGCATCAACCTTCATGTTGTTTCTCTCCTTATCAGCGAACTTGAGACGACCATCCTTGATAGCGTTCTATATTAGATCCCTTAAAAGAAAACATTATGAGGTTTTATGGCCAAGGATACCACGATATTTACAAAAACCTCTTTTCTTCTGTTGTTCTAACGGAGGAATTTTTGAATTAGGAGGCACTATCATTTGGCCATCTTTTAATAACAAATTAAAAATTTCATCACATTTGGTGACGTCGAAAGTATATGTTTTCTTGGGAAATTTGTCATTCTTCTCTACTTCGACAGCGTTTTTAATATTCGAAGGAGTTAGCAACTTACAATAATATGGGGGTCCCTCTTTTAACTCATCCAAATCTATTTCGACCTCATCAGCATCATATGGGTCATCGAAAGCTTCGACTTCGACGTCTTCGGCTTCGATATAGGCTACCCTTTCTTTTTTATAACTTTTATTTGCTCTGGCCTTTTCGGATTTCAATCGTGTTAGACGCTAGGCTTAAGGATCTAGAGGGGGGGTGAATAGATGCCTCAAAATTTTTTGGATTTATTTCAAGTTTAGGCGAAAGCGTTTCGGGATCGACTCACGTCTATTCCGAACCACTATTGAAAGAATCGGATATGTGATTAAACCATAAAATAGTTAAGAGTTAACAATGAAAAGACCACTTAGAGAATCAATCAGTTAAGCTAATGTAAATCGTTTAACTACTTGCTTGATTAACTTTGTTTGCAATGACTTGATAATGGTTGAAGCAATATATCAAACACTTGGTAATAATGTCCAAATTGATTATGATTCAATGTGTGGTGACTTGTGATGATTGTGCAGAATGTTATCACACAAGTTTAACACTTGAACCTTTGATCAATTTGTAATTATAACCATAATTAAGCGAAACGTAAATGAAAAGATAAAAGCGATAAGAACACGATATTTGTTCAGGCAGTTCGTCGATCGTCCTCGCTACGACTACATCTGCCCCCAATTCCAAACGGGAAATGGGATGTCTTTCATTATGATTGAAAACAGTTTATACAAAGAAGATAACAAAGCGATAACGATAAACCGAATATGTTGATCCTTTGAATCTTCTTCCCCTTGATCTTGAGCCAGACCAAGTATCTTCCAAGAGCTTCACTTTGATTCCCTTTCTGCAGTGTTTTGAATTGCTCGAACCCTTGTTCTTCAATCTTCACACTCAGCTGAATCTTTGATGAAGACTCTTGATAAAAACCCCCAAAATTCACCAATCTTGGAGGATAAAATCCGCATATTTTATTCACCAAAAACCCCACGAATCTTCACCCACTAGGAATCTTCAATTCTGTTTCATGGACGTTATCGATCTTGATCGCAAACCCTCAACGCAAAAATGATTGTGTGTAGTTGTGTTGGAGTTGAGAAGAAGAACGAAGATGAGAAGCCTTTGTGTATATTTCAGTTGTTGGTGTTCAAAATGAATAATTAACAGAAAAGGATATATATAGGAGCTGGTATGTTGATGCAGAGCAAACATACAATTTGGCAATTCTTGAGGAGATAGGTTGACCTACTTCATTGATTAGGTCGACCTAAATGGAGCAAATTAAGGCAAGTTGTAATTGTTGCCAGTTGGGTCGACCTGTTGGGGGGTTTGGGTCGACCTAAGATCAGTTGAAACAAGTTCTTGGGATTTTTCTTCAGTTTAGGTCGACCTAGGAACGTGGGTGAGTCGACCTAACAGTAACATGAGTGAATCTCTTCAGTTTAGGTCGACCTAGAAACGTGGGTGAGTCGACCTAACAGTAACATGAGTGAATCTTCTTTGTTTGCTTTAATTTGAGTCGACCTAATGATTAGCTGGGTCGACCTAACTGATGCAAAACCATATGCTGAGTAACTAGAGCTTTACAGGTTGACCTGGGCACATGGTAGGTGTCGCTACCGCGAAAAATGGAATCAGAGTCGCCACTAATATATTTATCCCATAAGGGACAGGAATATCAGAAAACCTAACCCAGAATAAGGACAAGGTCTTTCGACCAGAGAATAGGGCACGGGAGTCAGTTACGCGAGGGGAAGGTGTTAGCACCCCTCACGCCCATCGTACTTGATGGTATCCACCTATGTTTGTTTCTATCTAAAGGGTGTATCTATGTCTAAACCTAATGCGAATGAATGCAAAAAGAAACATGGGGAAAAGAAGGAATTATTTACAAATGTGCTCGCTTAGGCCCCGCGACCCAATGCCTACGTATCCCTTACCAGGAATCAGAGCGACCGTAGTTCGGCTCCATAGTTTCCATTTGTTTTGTGTTTTTTAGTCAAACAGAGGTTAAGGTCACAATCCACGATGCTCGACCTTTGGAGACTTATACGCCTAATTTTGGACTGGACATAACTTATTCTTAAGAGAAGAGAAATTGGGTTTGTGTTTTTTATGTAACTACATGATGAACAAAACCCAATACAAGGTTTCGCACTACTTCATCACTTTGTTTTAATTTAAGCCTTTATTAGGTGTTTTAAATGTTTTGGGTTGGGTATTTTTTAAGGGAATTACTTGGCGATTTGAATCACATAAAAATGTATAATGATCGAGAAACAGATTGGGGAATGAATCTCACTCATTTCACTCCCATTAGATAGTGATCGAGAAACAGATTAGGGAATGAATCCCACTCATTTCTCTCCCACCAAGTGATTGAGAAACAGATTAGGGAATAAATCCCACTCATTTCTCTCCCACTAGTAGTAAGGTGTGATTCGCATCTCTATTTATTAGTGCTTTAATGTTGAAAAGAAAAAATAATGAAAAAGGGAGACTAACCTATTTTCTAACCTAATGATTGTCTAATTCTAATTTATCATCTAAGGGAAGACCTACCTAAAGCTAGCATGTTAATGGAATAGATTCTAAAAGGAGCTACAAATGATACTAACAAAATAGGCCAAAACAAAATCATACCAAAAAACATACAAAAATTACTATGTAAATGACACAAAAGAATAAAAGAAACAATTCAAGGATTAGTACAAAATTAACCTAAAGAAACTACTATTTTTTTGTGAGTTTTTATGGAGGAAAATCCCTAAAAGAAACTACAAATTAAACTCTAAAAAAAACCTAAAATCTATCAAGTTTTAATTGATTTTACAAGCATTTATTATCTAAAAATATGATACAAAACTATATGATAAAAAACCTAAATCTAACATGGAAAAAAAGTGACCAGGGGGGTATGATGATGAAAATGGTGGTGCCGTTCAGAATATAGGCGCCTGGCCCAAACAGAGGAGGCCCAGAGGGTTTTTTGTAGAGTTTTCAGATTAGCCAAACAGAAGCATGGCATGGGCCTCGCATGGGGTGTGGACCGTAGAAAATTCGTACCAGGCCCAAGGCATCAAAGCCTCGTTATCTTTCAGATTTTTTATTTCAATTAAAAAAAGATTAAATCAAATTAGGAAAAGGAAAGAAAGGGCAATTAGGTTTAGACGTTTCAGCTTCTACTTCACTCCCTCTCTTTCGTTCTTATCCCTCACTCTCTTCCACACGCGATTTCCGGCGGAAACACCACCGCCATCGCCACCACTATGTATCCCTGAATCAACAACCCTCATACGTGAACCCTACCTAAACTCACACCCTGAGTCCGATCCCCTCATCAATTTCTCACGAAGAGCATGCAAACAAACTAAATGTAAGATCCAAACATCGAACCCTAAATCCTAACAATCAGGTATCCGGGCGGAAATTAAGCAACTTGAGGCATACACCACAACACGGTTCACAACAATCAAGCATAACACACAAATTTGTAAAGAAAGCAATCAAAAGAACCTGAATCGAAAGCCAACGGTGGAAGAACGGAAAACCAGAGAGGCGAATCCTTTATTAGCTCTTGAAGGTGCGAAA
This sequence comes from Vicia villosa, assembly GCF_029867415.1. Taxonomy (NCBI): domain Eukaryota; kingdom Viridiplantae; phylum Streptophyta; class Magnoliopsida; order Fabales; family Fabaceae; genus Vicia; species Vicia villosa. The sequence goes on along the minus strand of NC_081184.1, from coordinate 94,520,523 downwards.
TAAACGCAAATGGCGTAGGATTTCTTCCTGTAACAACTTCTGGTTTTGATGCTTTTACTCTTAGCCGATTCTTCTTCTCCTACTTCTTTTTTTGCAATTTTCTGTTACTCTGTATTGTTGTTCTGAGTTATGAGCGTGAGGGAGATTGAGAGTTATGTAGATTAGGAATTTATGGAGGTTAAGCTCAATTGAATGGAGCTTCAAAGATTGAAGCTCCTTCAATGGTGGATTGAGCGTGTAGTGTATGGTTAGGGATGGCAGAGAGGAAAATGAAGATGATTGAATGAGTGAGAGAGATTGAGAAGTGTAGAAGAATGGTGGTGAAGAGTGAATGAGATGGTGTAGGTGAGAATGAATCTGTGTAAAGATTGAAAATGGTGGAGAGAGGAGATGGAAGAGGTGAAGAGTGAGTTATATAGAGGAGAGGGATCTGAATTCTGTTACAGGTTGAAGTGTTTAAGCCATAGGATCAATAAGAGACAGTTAGAAGATTAAGGGTGAGATTGAGGTCGGTTAATTTTCTGTTACAAAGCTAGGAGTTAGTTAGAAACGGTTATTTTCTGTTTTGCTAGTTGTGTTTGACAGTTGGGGATATTTTGGGATGAGTTGGGAAATTCTGACTCAGTTAGTTATGGATTCAGTTAGAAGCTCTTAATAGTTAGTTTTGGATTTTTGATTAGTCTTAGGTTTTGAAACTCTGTTATGTTAAAGGTCAAGTAAAGAAGGTGTTAATTAAAACTGCTAAAACATGGACATTTAGAAGACTAATTAGTTAAAAAACTGATTGTTACTAAAGGTTAATTGATAGAAACATGTTAGCCTGGAATGAACATAACTTTGGCTTGTTAAAACCGTGTGCCTTGGTTCCTTTTGATTATATGTATGGTGAACTCTAACATATTATGGATGCCGAGTTGATATGGTGATCTGTACTAATGTTGCGCAGGTGCTGGCAGTTGGTTTTGAATAGTGGCCGGTGTACATGACTTGAAGATGGCTTTAATATTGTGATGAGTGTTTGAATGTTGAACATAAGCTGACTATAGGCAGAACTTGAATATACTATTAGATTTGAGTCTGAATTTGGTTTTATGTATGGCTGAACCATGATGAATGATGACACTGAACTGAGACATTCTGATATTGCAGGTTTGGAGCAGCATGAGGAGGTGAATGTTGTGGCTGAGTGAGTTTAACTGCTATGGTTGAATGGGATGGGACTGATTTGATGTTGGCTTGATAGTGTGAAGTTCGTAGGCATCTAGTCGCGGCTTGAACGTAGTCCTGAAACTGAATTGACCTTTTGTTGTGCAGATTTTCTTTATGAACTGAATTGGAATTCAACTGTTAGGGTGGACTTGGTTTGAATCGAAGTGATGTGGAAGGTTTGAACTTCTGTATGGTAAGTGATTGCATGGTAATTGGCCACTGTTTGTATGCATGAATGAATTTCAAATTGAAGCATGGTTGGCCCACCTTAGGCATAGCTTGGATGAATCTCAAGAAGTACACATGGCTGGAATACCGAGATAGCATGAAGACAGTGTAGTTTAGTATTTTCAAAGCCAATAGTCACGGATATGTTGATCAAAAGTCAATATTTTGGCTTTGACTTCCTTTTGCATTTTTAGCTTTTTTTTTTGTAATGAAATTTTGACTCTCAAAGTTGTAATGAAGTGTGAATATCTTATTTTTTCAACCAACATTTGAATCCTTTATTTCCCATCATTTGCACTTAATTTGAATTTCCAATCTCTTCCGATTGCATCTTTGAAAATGATCTATGTTGTTCCAAGATTCCATTTTCCACACTCTGCGCTTTAATATTCCGAACAACATCAAACAATAACTTGTAACGGAAATGAGACCCTTTAATCACGACTTGTAGCACTATCTACTTAGATGAATTAAGTCAATAACCTGTGAAGGAAAAAACCTCAAATTGATCCCTACTCTAAACCATAGCGCCATGAATGTCATCTGGTGGTGAAGTGCATATGAAGCCCACCAACCTTGATGTGAAAGAAGATCATGAAATTGCCCGGTCACCAAAAGCCTCAGGGCACAAACCTTAATCCAAAGAATCTTGATCCCATAGAATTAGAGAAATACATCCTAGGTTAAGAAACCCATACACATAGAAACCATATGATCAAATGCCTTTCAGAAAACCCATACCAGTCACGTACTTGATTAAGTGTCAAACATCCTTTTTCTTTGAGGAAATGAATAACTTTTTGCCCAGATCTATGTGAAACTCCTGCTTGTTTCATGACACTTGATCCCTTGCTAGATTATTGATTAATGAATGCATGAATTATGTTAAATGTCCTAATGGGAGGTATGCGTATGAAATGTAATGCTTAAGCCAGTTAGGAATAAATAGGTGGGCAAATTTTGGGGTGCAACAGTAGGTCGACCTACATTGTCTTAGATAGCCAAAACTTGCTTTTCTTTGAGTCATTCACTTGTGCTTTTGTATTTGTTCACTTATGATGTTTGCCATGAATCGAAAACTCCTTGATGAGTATAGGCTTGTACTTACATACTCCCCCTTTTTGATGATGGCAAACATTTGATTAAATGACGAAAGCTCCCTCGGACTTGTATGCGTAAGCTCCCCCGTACTAAGCTCCCCCGTACTCTCAACTCATCTCCCCCTTTGACAACATCAAAAGATAGACAACAGGAGAATAGTAGAAGAGAATAACATAATATTCTAAACAAAACAGTATCTTACATAACATAATAGTAGAGCAGTAGAACATAATATCCAAACATATTTAAAAGTACAAACCAAGCTTAAGTTCAAGTAATAAAAGTAAGCAATAAGATAATAGAAATGAAATGCAATGCAATGAGATGAGCTAATAAGATGCAATGCTTATTCTACTATTTGTATGCCCAAACATGATATATTATGAGTAATGATGAGCAAAATATACATGTAAATGAGATATATGGAGAGGCATATATGAAGTCACTATAAACATGTTAATTGATAGCATATTATAGTATCAATAATATTTTTGGAAGTGAACAACAAACATGTTACAATTTTCTCAACTTGCAGATATCTTGTCATCATGATGTAATGTGAGGTACATTCCTCTTGTCAATGTAGCACGATCCTTGATTGATTTCGTACTACCTTCATACTAAGAGAAATGTTAGCTTAAGCATAATCAAAGTATAGAGTTAAAAATAATTAAATAAACAAAAAAAAGAGCATGTTTAGCTCAAATTAGAGATATCTAATATCCCTAATTCTCTTCGAATGTTGAAGAACGGCTCGGTTGCAAGAGGTTTGGTAAAGGTATCAGCTAGTTGTTTCTTGCTCTCTACATGTTCAAATATTACTTCTCCTTTTTCTACACGATCTCTTAGGAAGTGATGCCTTATTTCGATATGCTTGGTTCGTGAGTGTAGAACAGGATTCTTGCTTAAGTTTATGGCGCTTGTGTTGTCGCACATGATAGGTATTCAATCAAGCTTAATACCAAAGTCAATGAGCTGCTGCTTGAGCCATAATATCTAAGCACAACAGCTTCCGGCAGCTACATATTCTGCCTCAGCTGTAGATAATGCAACTGATACTTATTTCTTATTGTGCCAACTTATCAATGAATTTGAGAATAGATGACATGTCCCACTGGTACTCTTTCTGTCAGATTTGCATCCAGCAAAGTCGGAGTCGGAGTATCCCACCAAATAGCATTCATTTCCCTTAGGATACCATAGGCCATATGTAGTGGTTCCACGGAGATATCGTAGAATTCTTTTTACAGCTTTTAGGTGTGATTCCTTTGGGCATGATTGGTATCTTGCGCACATGCATACACTAAACATAATGTCCGGTCTTGAAGCTGTGAGGTACAATAGTGAGCCTATCATACCTCGGTACAATTTCACATCAACTTCTTTACCTTTTTCATCCTTGTCTAGGTTGCCATTGGTTGCCATAGGTGTGTCAATTTCCTTTTCCTCACTCATTCCAAATCTCTTAAGCAACTCCATGCAATACTTGGTTTGACCGACGAAGGTTCCTTGACTAAGTTGCTTGATTTGTAGACCAAGGAAGAAGTTCAATTCTCCCATGAGGCTCATCTCAAATTCACTCTGCATAAGCTTAGAAAATTCTTTGACAAGTTTTGCATTAGTCGACCCTAATATAATATCATCTACATAAACTTGAACCAAAAGTATATCTTTATCTTTTCTTTTAATGAAGAGAGTAGTGTCAACTTTACCCCTAAAGTATCCTTGACTAAGTAGAAATTTGCTTAAACGTTCATACCAAGCCCTAGGAGCTTGTTTAAGACCGTATAAAGCACGTTTCAACTTATAAACATGGGTTGGATACATGTAATTTTCAAAACCGGGTGGTTGAGCTACATACACCTCTTCATTAATGTAGCCATTTAGAAAGGCACTTTTAACATCCATTTGAAAGAGCTTAAAGTCTTTTGAGCAAGCATAAGCAAGTAAGAGACGAATAGCCTCGAGACGTGCTACGGGAGCGTACGTCTCTTCATAATCAATACCTTCCTCTTGATTGTAGCCTTGAGCTACTAATCTAGCTTTGTTTCTAGTAATAACTCCGTTTTCATCAAGTTTGTTACGAAAAACCCATCTAGTACCGATCACTTGATGTTCTCCCGGATGAGGGACAAGGTCCCAAACATCATTCCGTTTAAATTGGTTTAATTCTTCTTGCATGGCCATTAGCCAATGCTCATCAAGTAATGCGTCCTTAGCGTTTTTCGGCTCAACTTGTGAAACAAAAGCAAAATGATGACAAAAGTTACTTATCTTGGAGCGTGTTGTAACGCCTTTTGAGATGTCCCCTATTATGTTGTCGATTGGATGATCTTTTACGTTTGTCCAGGCCTTAGGAAGTTCTTTGTTGTTTGAGATGCTTTCTTTTTCAACCTTATCATGAGATTCATCTTTCTCTTCCTTAGCATCTTCCTTTGCACCAATTTCACTCTCGACTTCCTTTTCTTTGACAATGTCTTCAGTAGATGGGCCTGCACTATCAAAAGATATACCTTTCTCGACACATTTTGAATAATATTCATCAAAGGACACATGAACTGACTCTTCAACTATCAGTAACCTTTTGTTGTAAATCCTATATGCTTTACTAGATTGAGAATAACCAAGAAATATGCCTTCGTCAGCTTTAGCATCGAATTTCCCAAGGTTATCCTTACCGTTATTTAACACAAAACATTTGCAACCGAATACGTGGAGATGTGACACATTTGGTTTTCTACCCTTTAATAATTCATATGACGTATTAGTATCCTATTCAAAACATAACATGCGGTGCTAATAGCATCAGCCCAGAAATATTTAGATAGACTACCCTCATTGAGCATTGTTCTTGCCAACTCCTCTAGAACACGATTTTTGCGTTCAACCACTCCGTTTTGTTGTGGTGTTTTATGAGCTGAAAAGTTATGTTCAATTCCATGTTTATCACAGTATTTTTCAAAAAGATAATTTTCAAATTCTCCACCGTGATCACTACGGATTGCAACTATTTTAGTGTTCATTTTGTTTTGACATAACCTTGCAAATTGAGTAAAGGCTGGAAAAGTTTGATCATTACTAGGTAGGAAGATTGTCCAACAAAATCTAGAGTAATCATCAACAATGACAAAACCATAGATGTTTCCACCTATGCTTTTAGTCCTTGAAGGGCCAAAGAGATCCATGTGAAGAAGCTCAAGGGGACGTGATGTTGAAACCACGTTTTTTGATTTAAAAGAAGTTTTCGTTTGCTTCCCTTTTTGACATGCATCACATAGATGATCCTTTGAAAACTTTATTTTTGGTAAACCGATTACTAAGTCATTTGTGACGACCTTATTAAGTAAGTCAAAATTTATGTGGGAAAGGCGTCTATGCCAAAGCCACGAGTCTTCTCCTAGAGCAATGAGACACTTGGCACTTGACTTAGATACTTCGTCCAAATTCAGCATATATATGTTGTTTACTCTTATGCCATTAAACATAATGTCTCTTTTCTTAGTATGTTCTATTGTGCAGCCAGAATTTGTAAAGGTTACTTTGAAGTCTTTGTCGCACAATTGACTAATGCTTAAGAGATTATGTTTAAGACCTTCTACTAGTAACACATCAGTTATAGTTGTGGTAGAAGGGTTACCTACACTTCCTTTACCAAGTATAGCTCCCTTATTGTTGTCTCCATAGGTGACATATCCCTTTTTCTTTGCGTGGAACTCAACAAAAAGTGATATGTCTCCCGTCATGTGTCTTGAACATCCGCTATCAAGGAACCACAACCTTTCGGCAATGTCAAGACACTTTTCCTGCAAAATTAATTTATAGTGGAAGGTCCCCAATTTTCATTGGGTCCTTGGTAGTGAGTACATAAATTGTTGCACTTAGGCAACCATTGAAATACTCCTTTAGGAACTAAAATCCTCCTAAATTTGCATTTTTCAATGGTATGACCCTTTTTGCAACAATAGTGACAAGTAATATGATGAGAATATGATGTTTTGCTAGTTGATTCTTTTGGTACAAAAGTGTATTTACTATATAAAGGAGTATATGATCTTTTGAACTTATTTGGATCAACTGCAAAAGTCACTTTTGGTTGTAGGGCCTTATCTAATTTGGCCTTTAGACCTCTTACTTCTTTTTGCCAAATATGACATGTCTCACAACCAAACCATGATGTGGGATCTTCCTCAATTTTATCCTTTTGAATATCTAGCATAGATTGTTTTAAAGCTTCCATATCCTTTTCGGTTTTCTCAACTTTTGATTCAAGATATGAAAACATTTTCTTATTTGAGGCCAAAAGTTTGAAATCTTCAATTGCATCTCTATGTAGTTCTTCAAAAGCTAATTTTAATTGAGAATGAGATACCTTATCTACAAGTTCTGGTTTAAGATGACTTACACGTTTCTTTTTCTTATGTTGATGAGCCATAAGACATAAGTTTGCCGATTCTTCTTCATCGCTTGATGAGTCTTCACTAGATGAATCACTTTCCCATGCCATGTAGGCTCTTCTAGGCTTGTTGTGACTTTTGCTTTGATTCTTCTCTTTCTCCTTCTGAAGATATGAACAATCCGGTTTGTAATGACCAACTTTACCACAATTGAAACAAGGACCTTTGGATTTTCCTTTGTTATTATCATCTTGTTTGTACTTGTTGAATTGCTTCCTATAGTTGATCAAGCTTTTGTCGGAGTGTTTTGCTCCATTTTTCTTTATGTATTTGTTGTATCTTCGCACAAACAGTCCCATTTCCTCACCATCTGAGTCTTCCTCATCACTTGTATCACTATCCTCTTGCTCTTGCTTTGAGGTCTTGGAGCTTGAAGCCTTTAGAGCTATTGACTTCTTCTCTACCTCTTTCTCCATGTTCTTATCTTTCTTTGCCCTTTTCTCATGCATGTCAAGGCATTTAAGATGTTGCTCATGTTCTTCAGGTTTACCAAAGAGAGTGGTGATGTCTAAGGTATTTAGATCATTTGCTTCCTTTATGGTTGTAACCTTAAGTTGCCATTCCCTGTTTAAACATCTTAAAATTTTGTTAGTAGCAATTGCATTTGAAACAGGTCTATCAAGAGAATTTAAACGATTTTTAAGATGCATGAATCTCTTTTGCAAGTTTTCGATGGATTCACCATCTTCCATGTGAAAGAGTTCGAACTCTTGAGTTAACGTATTGATTCTAGCTAGTTTGACATCATCCGTGCCCTCATGGGCAACTTGCGATGTGTCCCACATAGCTTTAGCGGATCCACAATGGGAAACACAATAGTATTCATCAACTCCTAGAGCTGATATTAGAATGTTTCTCGCTTTCCAATCGTATCCATATCTCTTTTCATCTTCAGCATCCCACGTATTTTCTGGTTTAGGGACAACAGCACCAGCTGCATTTGTCATGGTAATTTGAAAGGGACCATTAACAATTGCTGTCCAAATGTTCCTATCAATGGCATTGATATGAACGCACATACAATCCTTCCAATAGCCATAGTTTTCACCGTTGAAAACTGGAGCTCTATTGTGAGCCCCTTTAGGTCCGGAAGCCATCTTTCCAATAAGTGTTTCACGTAGCACGGAATAAACCAGAGCTCTTGATGCCACTTGTTAGACGCTAGGCTTAAGGATCTAGAGGGGGGTGAATAGATGCCTCAGAATTTTTTGGATTTATTTCAAGTTTAGGCGAAAGCGTTTCGGGATCAACTCGCGTCTATTCCGAACCACTATTGAAAGAATCGGATATGTGATTAAACCACAAAATAGTTAAGAGTTAACGATGAAAAGACCACTTAGGGAATCAATCAGTTAAGCTAATGTAAATCGTTTAACTACTTGCTTGATTAACTTTGTTTGCAATGACTTGATAATGGTTGAAGCAATATATCAAACACTTGGTAATAATGTCCAAATTGATTATGATTCAATGTGTGGTGACTTGTGATGATTGTGCAGAATGTTATTGTTGGAGCGGTAAAGCGGAAAGCAACAAAAGTTTTGGAAATATTTATCCGGGAATTTATCGTGTCCACAGAGATTAGTGCTACTGAATTGCCGTTCGACGGATTCTTAGTTATGAGTTTGGGTTTTGAATGAATTTAAATATGAAATGGAAAAGTAAATATCAACACAAAAATAATACATTCTTCAAATAGAAGAAACTATCAAGTATTGCATATAATCTACTCTTCACAAACTTAAACTTATCAACCAGTTGCACTCAGTCTACTATACTCCTTAAACCATTCACGTGTTGCCCGTTGTCGGCATTCGTGTCCAAACACCTCCACGAGTTCTATTGTATGCTTAGTTGACGATTTCTCCACCAATCAAACATACGGTAGCTTACCGTGTTAAATTAAAATATTGCTCGATCGACGATCTCTCCACCAATAAAACAACCCGGTAGCATTACAAACCAACACAAAGTGAACATTAACTCTTCATCTATCTCTACAATCAAAAAGCTAATGATTATATCTCCTAATCAAGATTTGTGAGGTCTATCTCTACAACAACACAAACCCCTAACATCAAGATGCAAAACAACCCACCAAACATAACCCAAACATCAAGATGTAAAAAATCAGGAAAAACAACAAGTTTATATTGTAAAGCAACTTTATACAACGCCATGGGCGACAAATATACATGAGATCAAAGTATATATATATACAAAACCCACAAATGAAACCACAAAGAGAAGAAAAGAAGAAAAACCCAAAAATATCACGGTTTGTCGGCTCCGATTGATGAAGGATTCAACCCCGGATCATCCATTTGACAGCTCCAATGTGTTTTCTAGCATCATTCCACTCAAAAACTGCTATTGGATGGATTGGAGCTCTAAAATATCCAACCATGCCCTAAAATATCCGATTCCCGCCTATTTATACAATTCTGGATCTGGTACAACGCGCGTCGCGCGCAGGAGCGCGCATTGCGCCCAACCTGCTGAATTGAAAAAACAGCTTTTAGTAAAAATGGCGTAACTTGAGAACCGTAACTCCGATTTGCGCCCGGTTCGAACCGTTGGAAAGCTTATTCAATTTCCTATCTAACAATGACAACATATCAACCAAATTGGTGATTTATTATTCTTTGATTTTGAGCTTTATTTGCCGAATGAATTGACTCCGCCGCTCAAAATCGCGCGTTTGAAGCCGTGTCTTCGACACTTTATTGCTCATGCTCCAAATACGCAAGAATACCTACAAAAAGAGTAGAAAACTATCAAAAATTATAAAAGTGTATGAAAATATATCTATTCACAAAGTATACATATTTATGCACAAAACGGGGAATTATTCAACGGTATAAACAAAAAGTATCGATAAGTGCCACTATTTACAAACACAAAATAACTACATTTTGGCACTTAACAGTTATCACACAAGTTTAACACTTGAACCTTTGATCAATTTGCAATTATAACCAGAATTAAGCGAAACGTAAATAAAAAGATAAAAGCGATAAGCGAAACGGGAATTGGGATGTCTTTCATTATGATTGAAAACAGTTTATACAAAGAAGATAACAAAGTGATAACGATAAACCGAATATGTTGATCCTTTGAATCTTCTTCCCCTTGATCTTGAGCCAGACCAAGTATCTTCCAAGAGCTTCACTTTGATTCCCTTTCTGCAGTGTTTTGAATTGCTCGAACCCTTGTTCTTCAATCTTCACACTCAGCTGAATCTTTGATGAAGACTCTTGATAAAAAACCCCAAAATTCACCAATCTTGGAGGACAAAATCCGTAGATTTTATTCACCAAAAACCCCACAAATCTTCACCCACTAGGAATCTTCAATTCCGTTCCATGGACGTTATCGATCTTGATCGCAAACCCTCAACGCAAAAATGATTATGTGTAGTTGTGTTGGAGTTGAGAAGAAGAACGAAGATGAAAAGTCTTTGTGTATCTTTCAGTTGTTGCTGTTCAAAATGAATAATTAACAGAAAAGGATATATATAGGAGCTGGTATGTTGATGCAGAGCAAACATACAATTTTGCAATTCTTGAGGAGATAGGTTGACCTACTTCATTGATTAGGTCGACCTAAATGGAGCAAATTAAGCCAAGTTGTAATTGTTGCCAGTTGGGTCGACCTGTTGGGGGTTTGGGTCGACCTAAGATCAGTTGAAACAAGTTCTTGGGATTTTTCTTCAGTTTAGGTCGACCTAGGAACGTGGGTGAGTCGACCTAACAGTAACATGAGTGAATCTCTTCAGCTTAGGTCGACCTAGGAACGTGGGTGAGTCGACCTAACAGTAACATGAGTGAATGTTCTTTGTTTGCTTTAATTTGAGTCGACCTAATGATTAGCTGGGTCGACCTAACTGATGCAAAACCATATGCTGAGTAACTGGAGCTTTACAGGTTGACCTGGGCACATGGTAGGTCGACCTACATTGTCTTAGATAGCCAAAACTTGCTTTTCTTTGAGTCATTCACTTGTGCTTTTGTATTTGTTCACTTATGATGTTTGCCATGAATCGAAAACTCCTTGATGAGTATAGGCTTGTACTTACAAATCTTTTGACCTGTCAAACTCTATCTGCTAATAAGGCCATATCCCTTAGATATTGGGTATCTAATTTCTTTCGAATTGATTAGTCTAGCCCACCTGTGGCCATTTCGACTAACTCGTGTTCGGGTACAACTGTAAAGCATCTTGACTTTAATAAACGGAACCTATTCAAATAATCGTCTATAGGTTCAGTAAATTTTCTCTTAGTGCTAGTTAACTCTTTGAGACTTATCTTAGTCTGTACCATATATAATTGCTCATGGAACATTCTCTCAAGATGAGGCCACACATCTATAGAGTTTGGTGGTAGAGTGGTAAACTAAGTAAATGCGTTCTTTGTTAATGAACTAGAGAAATATTTAATTCTTAGATTTTCACTACTCTCCAGATCCCCTGCCTCGGTTATATATCGGGCTATGTGTTCTATGGTTGACTCACTAGTATCCCCTGAGAATTTCGTGAATTTGAGAACTTTAGAGCCCCTTGGTAATTCTGTTTGCAAGATAAAGTCCATTATATGGGAGGTAAAATTGGGGCGTCAAAGCCCTGTATTCAGGACATTATTAGCCATGATTCTATCAATCATGGTAGTTAAGTTGTTTTCCGCCATCATGTTATCTTGCGTCACCCTATGAATTATTTCGTCTGCATCATGTTCCCTATTAACCATAACTATCCTCCTAGGTTGTTCTTCAGGGATTTGCTGTTGGATTCCTTGTTGTTCTAACCCTGCCCCCATGTTTCTTTCGACAATATTTTGTCTAGGTGGTTGTACTTGGTTAATAGTTAGTTCCTCCTGGGTCTCGAAACAATCTCGCCTACGCTATCTTGTCGATTGAGGAGCCCTAAAGAAATCCGCTATTCGCGCCATTTGCGCTGATAATTGTTGGAAGGACTCAGTATTGTCGTGATTAGTCCTATTTACGTTTTGGATTAGAGGAGAGAATATATTATTCATCTCTCTAGCAAGAACTCCAACCATGTCATGGTTGCTTGCATCCATTTTTTGCCTAAACGTTGCCTGATTGTTTGTAGTCAACGTAGGCAACTAGTTCGACGGACCTTGGTTTTGTGCACTTCGACCTATCAAACCAACATTTTGAATTGGCGAAAATGTGGCCATACTAGGTTGTGTATATGTGGATGGCCCAATTTGTGATCCTGCCATATAAGAGGATGGCATTCTGTACGGTTGTTCCCTCCAATGCCTAAAATTCTCGAAAGCTGTTGGCCTAGGGGTTACAGGTTGTACCTGATTTCCAAAATATGTCAAAAATGGGCCACTCTGAGTATTCGAGGGAATCTATGTTGTACTTATGAAAGGGGATACTGTGGTCAAACTAATTGTGGGTATTGTCTCACTGGACATTGGTATTGAAGCATTTACAGTCACAGACCCCGTAGATGTGGGCATGGCCTGGGAATTGCTTATGGCCATAGATCCTATCGATGTAGGAATGGCATGTTGTAACGACACGGAAGTCGAGGCATCGGTTTTACTTGCAACAACCGTGCCTGACCCTTGTGGGGGATTTTGTCCTCCATGCTCACTGGTTGAATTAACCATTTTTCTAATATATTTTCGTTTAGGAATTGGTTGTAAAATGTTCGTAGATTTACCACTCCTAAGGTTCATACAAGGTCTTGATATATTCTAAACCTATGAGAAACTTCTATTACAACTTAAAAGACAACTTGTGACACTGTCCCACTGGGCGTGCCAATTTGTTTACAGTGATTTTCGATAAACAACCACTAGTCCTTCAAATTATTAAGTATACTTTGGTTACTCGCAGGATTGACTATATTGATCCTAGGACATGTGTCGAAAAGTGTCTATCATGATATTTGAAGTCATATTTCTAAGTTTTACCCCTACAAAAAATGCTTTAATCTAAGACTTGATGTAAAAAAGACAATGTAAAATACAATGCAACAAAAGAGATTGCAGAAAGTAATTCGAAATGACTGGACTGTAAATGTAAATGATTCGAAGGGAAATGTAAAGGTATTTAAATGGCTTATGTTTATAAAACAAAGGATAAATATTGAAAATATAATGGTGTTACACGTACATTTCTCAGCGAAAACTCTTTCTCTTACGCTTGGTACTTGAGTGATTTGTGAGTAATTTGTACAAAATGAACACCCCTGGATCCTACCACTAAGACCCTTATTTATACTAATTCGACCCTAACGGTCCTACTCTAATGAGATGTCACGTTGCTTGTTTGCATGCGCTTCGAATTCCTGGGGTTCCACTCGGCCTCCTTGATTCAAACGAAACACTTTAAAATTCAAATCCTCCCGCTCGAAACTCTTCGATTCGAAGCAACGTGTCTTTGCGAATAATATGTCAGAATATTCTAAGTCTTTTATTCTTTGGACTTCGAAGAGAATCCATTTAAATCCTACTTCGACCTAGAAAATACTTCAGACATATAGTAACTCTAAAAATAGCCTTTTAAAGTCATTCTCTCTTCGAAACATATAGCTTCGAAGAACATCAATATTATGTCGAAATCTCCAGTTAACAGCTATTTATAATAAACCTCAGATAAAATGTAGTCTCACATCAATGTGATTGGTTTCACTTATGATAAGCTGAATTCTAATGACTATTTAAATAAAAATAAATAAAATAATCAAATATTTTTGAAGTTTTTATGTTTTATATCAGTTTTTTAAACATTCGTTAAAAAATCAAAAAAAAAAAAAAACTATAATTTATATAGGATTTTAGAAATATCTAATCTAAAACCATAAATTTTGAAAAAAAAATTGATTTTATACTAGATTTTCAAAATAACTAGTATGATGCAAGGAAAATTTTAGAAAATTTAGTAGGCAATTTTAAAAGTAATTATTTGAAAAAATCGAAGTTAATACCATTAGATTTTTTTGATAAATCTAATATGTATTGTTGGATGTACAGATTTTTGAAAAAGTCAATATAAAGTTACAATTTATTTACAAAAATTATAGTTTTACACTGGATTTTCGAAAAATTCAATATAAAAAATATAATTTATGATTTCGTATCAGTTATTTCAAAAATCCGATATAAAATCGTAAATTTCAAATGGTAAATAGAATGGATTTTACGTCCAATTTGAGAAGTGACGAGTATAGTTCTCAAAACACACGACTTTTGATTGAGAAGGCAATGTATAGTTTTGTAGGTAATCCACATCCTCAAACTTAACTGCATACTCGCAGTATTACAAAACTATCAAACTACAACTTTAATTATACGTGTTTTTTATTTGTTATCAAACTAAAAGAAAAAACAAATGGCTAAACTTTAGAAAATAAGGTCTCTGTGGTCTTTAGGAGTGTCTAAACCTCGGGGGTAGGATAATAAGTGTGAACAATATTCATGACTCAAAGAATCTACATTTGGTAAATCCTAAGTCGTGCTAGAGATTCTTTGAGTCACGAAAATTGTCGATACAACGAAGGAATGACTATTTTTTAAAGCAAGAACTCATATTGCAGTTGTATATTATAGAAGGTAAAAATTTTGTTTTTTCATGAGATCAAACGAGTGTGCATGCCTTTAATGATGAAGTTAAAATTACTTTTTAAAGATATATTAAAATACTTTTTTATTATATTGTGGATGAAACAAATTTTGAACATATATTTTAATTTCAAAAGTTTTTTCAAATTGTTTAAAAGACATAGGTTAGATTTGGAGGTTTTGAATTCAAGCCAACAACATTAGAGAAAAATAGACATAAATCACTTTGTTAAATGAATCGCCTGAGTTAATGAAATTACTTGGAACGCTTACAATTCGCTTCGAATTGGTGGTTTGAGACAAGAGATGAAACAACTCAAGTAGAATGGTGGTGGAAGGTCGACGATTCAGTTGGCCAAAGCTTCAAACTTCATTCGGTAGTCTTTGACCGATGACGTTTCATAAAGTTTGAACAAAGCACTTTTAAGGTATTTATGTAGGAAAGAAGAAAATCGGGACTCCAAAGCATGGAGGAAATTAATCCAAGTGAGCAGTTGCCCATTGGAATGTATGGATTGGAACCACGCCAATGCGTCACCCTCCATGTGTAACGAAGCGATGCATAACCTCTGCTCATCTGGAATGAGATGATAGTCAAAAAATTGGTTGATCTTGAAGATCCAACCAAAAAAGATCACTGCTATTGAATCTAGGGATATCCAACTTCATTGAGGTAGCCGAAAACTTAGTGAATTCTGATCCTTGTGGGGGATCCGGATAACTAAATCTCGGTGGTGGAGTGTGAGCTAGAAGGTCATGAAATTCGATAGTGAAGGTGTTGATGTTAGCAGAAAAATTAGCTTGAAATTCTTGAAGTATTTGGACTTAGTTTCATTTCTTTTGACTCTCGTTTGATGTACCCTTACCTGATGAATTTCTTCCTGGACATAATCTTCATTTTCAAAATCTTGCTCCATAACAAATAGATCTAAATCACTTTGTCAATCTTGTTTGAGTCTTAAAATGGTTTTTTCTACTTTAGAATTAGATTGTCGTACCATTTTCTTTACTTAAATTTTTTATATTGAAAATAATTTTCTAAGAGCATCTCCAATGGTGCAACCTACACTTGAGTTCTTTATGGGACCCACTAAGCCACATCATATTAAAAGAATTTATTTAATTTTAACTTTAATAAAAATCTGATATGGGTCCCGCAACTTTACCTCATAACTTGATTTGATTGGATACTACAATCTTTTAGTTGTTGCATTGTAATGCAACTCTATTACGACATGACAAATTTTTTAAATATTTAATTATTAAATTAATAGTACAGGTGGAGAACTCAATAGAAGAAACTACCATTGGAGATGGTCTAACGTGATTATAAATTTATGAAAATATAAAAAAGTTAATGTGAACATAAGACTCAGTTTGCATAAGGAGCAACATAGGGTTACTGTCCTTTAAACAATTTTTGGGTTTTTTTTTTTAAAAAAAAATGATAAATTTTGACAATTTCTTTATCCATTTTCTACCTTCTTAGAAATCCGCAACGAAATTTCTTAAATACCCCTACTGAGAAGTGCATTTTCGAATGTATTTTATAAAAAAAAATATATATATTTTTGAAGTGCATATAAGACACATTTTTTTTAGAAAAAATGTGACTTCGGAGATGCACTTCCAAAAACACCATTTATTTTTAGGAAAGGAATATGTATATCTAAAATATTCTAATTTTTGGTCATGAAATTTTTCGGATATGCATATCCGAAAAAACTCAATAATTATTAAGAAATTAAAATCAAAGTGAATTAATACAATTAATAATATAATTAATTGTATTAATTAAAATATATTATTAAATATATATATTATAATCAAGATATAATAATAATATTAGCCCAATAAAAATTTAAATCAATAACTTATTTTTATATATAAAATTTATAATAATAATAATAATAATAATAATAATAAAGATACTTATTTACTATTTTTTTATGATACATAACAAAATCATTTCATCAACTAATTTCAAGAACAATTTTATAGTTAAAAAAATTCATTTTATAAACAATATTTCCAAAAAAAATTTAAAGTTGAAAATTATTTTACTAACTTATATAGATAAAAAATATTCTTATTATATTTCATAAATAAATTTTGAATTATATAAAATTAAATATATAATTTATTCAATAAATAAAATTAAGACAAAAAAATTTTGTAATTTTTTTAAACTAAGTGAAAAATAATTTTTTATCATAATTAATTATTAAAATAATTTTATATTTTTGATTTTTATTTATTATTTTAAAAAACTATGTAATTCAAAATTTATATTAAAATATGAATAAAGTAGTAAATAATTTTATTCTTACTTGATCTCTTTTATTTTAAATTTTTGTTGAATAATTACTTGATGTCTTTTATATATTGGTTATTATTTTAGTAATTATTAATTTGAAATTTATCAAAGAGTAATTAAATATTTTATGAGTTTTATTTTTTAATTTATAATTGAAATTAGAATAGAAATGTCAACAATATAATTATCAGTATTATTATTCATAACTTATAAATTATATCAATTTTATGATATATGAATTAATCAATATTTAAAATTTTTCAATTTTTTTAGGATTTTTTCGGATATGCATGTCCGAAAAAATCTCTGACCTTTTTTTGAGGGTTTTTTTTTTGGTTTTTAGGATATACATATCCGAATTAACCAAAATTTCAATTTTTGTTTGATGTTTTCGGAGATACATTTCCGAATTAATCAAAATCTCAATTTTTTCGGAGATGCATCTCCGAATGATATTTTGAAATTTTCACCTCATGGGATCTATAAAAAAAAAAATTGTGAATTTTTTTTATTGGACCTCAGCATAACATCATCGTTAAAGACATTTTAAGAGAAGTTTTATGTGCCAACAATTATTTCACTCACTACACCCCATTATAATATTTAAAAAATATCTGTTATTCTTTTTTACTTTTATTTTATACGATTTTTCAAAAACTTTTGAACCGAAAAAATTAAATTTTTTAATAAAAAATGTGTTCATAATAGCTCAAAATTGTTCATATTTTCTCTATACTATAAAAATAAAATTCATTTCAAAATATATTAATTGTTAGAACTATTTTATATTTCATATTTAATTAGAAGATAACATTTTTACCAGAAATTCATACAATAAGTATAAAAAAATCTGGACTTGTTTAACTTAGTTTTATAAAACTGTTTTTTTAAATTATAAAAATTGTTTGCTTATTTAGTTTTGTAATTTTTTTCAAAAACTATCTCCTATTTAAAATTAGGCTTAATTGTAATTTTAGTCCCTCCATTATCCTTTTTTATGAATCTTGGTCCTCCTATTTTAAAATTCGGAATATTAGTCTCAATATTTTAGTTTTTTGAGGAATTTGGTCCCTCTCAAAATCCGAAGACAATTTTAAATGAAATAACGCTCACATTGATAATGTGTCAATGCCAATTCAACAGTGAATTGTTCAAAAAAACTAATTTTATTTGAGATTTATGTTGAACATGTCATCAATGTGAATTCCATTTCATTAAAAATTGTCTTCGGATTCGCAAGAGGACCAAAATCTTCAAAAAATTAAAATAAATGGACTAAAATTCCGAATTTTAAAATAGGAGGTCCAAAACCCAAAAAAATATAATAGGAGGGATAAAATTACAATTAAGCCTAAATTTTTTTGAAAAAAGCTAAATATATTTTTGATATTTTGGTTTTTACTTTAAAAAATTAGAAAAATAAGTAAACTAGTACAATTTAATTTATATGCAGATTTGTAACAATGTCATATTTTAAAAGGTCAAAAATTGTATATGAATGATCTTATTTGATGATTGCAAATGTTTTAAATCGCAAACGAAATCTAAATAATATATACAATATTTTTTTCCATGTTTTATTATCTTTATTTTCTTTTTCATTTTAATAAAAGAAAAATAAGCTTATCTTTGTATTTTTTTTATTTGTTGTATTTGTTTTCTGTCTTGTTTAACATAAATTATTTTGACAATTTCCCATTCCACCCCATGAGTCTCTTACGCTCTATCGAATTGACAAAAATTCTCTCGCGCTTTCGTAGATGCTTCTCCGAAAGCACCATTTTTTTTGCTTAACGTTGGGTTTGTTCTACGGATAGGTTTGACGTTATAACTCGCGTCAGTCCTTTCCCCTCCCTCATTCTCTTCATTTAAAACTCTCAACTCTCAAACACTTTCAAACTATCTCAACCGCAAATATCAAACTTCAAATTTCTTGCTCCCGAGTTCGGCTACGCTGTCAACATCAAATTCAAATCTCTATGAAGTCCAAATCTCTATTTTAATCAATAAGATTTTGAAATTTTAAGTTATTTTAGAGTATTTTTGAATGTGGACACGAGGAGGTGGAGAGGACCCGCGGGGCGCATGTGAGGTTTCACACCTTGCAGAGGTTATATGATGCGGAGCTTCTTGCGGCACATCAGGCTGCTGGCGACGAGGTGGAGGCGGATATACACAGAGAGCGGGCGCTAAGATATTACTTCCTATATTTGATAGGCACTCAGCTCTTTGTGGACACGAGCTCGTCGTACACAAACGTAGTCTACCTGACGTATTTATCGGATACAACACGTATCCATGAGTACAACTGGAGAGCGGATGTACTGGCGTACATTTACTACATACTCGAAGAGGGATGCTTGTGGAAGGCAAGGACAGTGGCAGACAGTTGTATCCTTTTAGTGTTAACAATCTTATTCCCTTATACTTATTATATATTTGTGATAGTAAATTAAAATAAGCGTGTTTTTTTTTCAGGCTTGGATACTACAACACTTCCCAGACATTATTGGCCTGGGAGCCATTGCAGATGGTTTATTCCTTGAGGGGTTTGAGGAGAGGCGTGTGGTGGATGTTATGATTATGCTGGCACATGATGCATTTTTGTACCGTAGAAATTGTGTCAGGACTGGTGGGACACTTGACGCTAGAGGCAGAGCCAGGAGAGGGCGTGGTGGACGCATAGGTGGAGGCAGGGCTGAAGGATAGAAAAACACTTAGAAAGGGGGGGTTTGAATAAGTGTAGCTTTAAAAAACTTGACCGATAAAAATAAATTGCACAGTTATTTTTATCCTGGTTCGTTGTTAACTAAACTACTCCAGTCCACCCCCGCAGAGATGATTTACCTCAACTGAGGATTTAATCCACTAATCGCACGGATTACAATGGTTCTCCACTTAGTCAGCAACTAAGTCTTCCAGAGTCTTCTGATCACACACTGATCACTCCAGGAACAACTGCTTAGATACCCTCTAAGACTTTCTAGAGTATTCTGATCCACACGATCACTCTAGTTACAACCTGCTTAGATAACCTCTAAGACTTCCTAGAGTATTCTGATCCACACGATCACTCTAGTTCCTTACAACTTAATGTAATCAATTCTAAGAGTATTACAATTGCTTCTTAAAAGCTATAATCACAAACTATGATATTTCTCTTAACGTTTAAGCTTATTCTCACTAATATATTACAACAGCAATGTAGTGAGCTTTGATGAAGATGAAGATTCTGGGCTTTGAATAGAACAGAGTTTCAGCAAGTTAATATGAGTTGTTTTGTTCAGAATCGTTAACCTTGCTTCTCATCAGAACTTCATATTTATAGGCGTTGGAGAAGATGACCGTTGAGTGCATTTAATGCTTTGCGTGTTCCGTACAGCATCGCATTTAATGTTATACGCTTTTGTCAACTACCTCGAGCCTTGTTCACGCTGTGTCTACTGACGTTGCCTTTAATAGCTTCTAACGTTCCTTTTGTCAGTCAGCGTAGCCTGCCACATGTACTTCCTTCTGATCTGATGTTTGTGAATACAACGTTTGAATATCATCAGAGTCAAACAGCTTGGTGCAAAGCATCTTCTGATCTTCTGACCTTGAAGTGCTTCTGTGCGTGATACCATCAGAACTTCAGTGCTTCTGATCTCATGTTCTTCTGATGCTTCCATAGACCCATGTTCTGATTCTGCTTCGACCATCTTCTGATGTCTTGCCAGACCATGTTCTGATGTTGCATGCTGAACCCTTTGAGACAAAGCTTCTGAGCGCTGAATTATGCATACTCTTTATATATTTCCTGAAAAGGGAATTGCATTGGATTAGAGTACCATATTATCTTAAGCAAAATTCATATTATTGTTATCATCAAAACTAAGATAATTGATCAGAACAAATCTTGTTCTAACAATCTCCCCCTTTTTGATGATGACAAAAACATATATAAATGATATGAATTTGCGATCAGAAAGAGCAGTCGGCAAAAGACAAATTACACAGCTATAGCATAAGCATGTGAATATGTCTCCCCCTGAGATTAACAATCTCCCCCTGAGATAAATAATCTCCCCCTGAAATAAATACTCGAAGAACTTTAATAAAAGACTTCCCTGATTATTTCGGTAGAGACGATCACATAAGCTTCTGTCTTCAGAGAATTCATAGCTTCTGACTTCTGCTTCCATTGGACAGCTTCAGAACTAGAATTTCTTTAGATCCCTAGAACATTCATAGCTTCTGATTCCTGCTTCCATTTAGGACAGCTTCAGAACTTGAATTTCTTTGATCATCAGAACATTCACAACTTCTGATTCCTGCTTCCATCTAGGACAGCTTCAGAACTTGAATTTCTTTGATCTTCAGAACATTCACAGCTTCTGATTTCTGCTTCCATTTAGGACAGCTTCAGAACTTGAGTTTTCTGGATCTTTAGAACATTCACAGCTTCTGATTTCTGCTTCCCTCGGATAGCTTCAGAGCTTTGAATTTCTACCAACATCACTTCATGCTAGATTTGTATCAGAACATTGTTGAATGTACCAGAGCATCATCAGAGCATCTCTACATCCTGAAATGTTACAGAACAAAAACTAAACGACAAAAGTCAGCATGAACGAGTCAGAACATAAAATGTATATTAGAACACATGATATGTATCAGAGCCATATAGGCTAAAATAATGTATCAGAGCAAATAGAATTTTGTCAGAGCAAATAGACAAATATGGATCAAATTCTATTATCAGTGCTTCTGATTCTGAAGCTTGACAGCACTCAGCTTGCTTCAGTTTCCATAAGCTTATTCTTTTTACAGAATAACGCTTCTTATGGTTTTGCTTCTTGTGTGCTTTGAAGATTCTCTTCACTTCTTTATACCTGCAAAACACTTAAACCATATAGAACTTGCAGTTCTTGTTAGTGAAAGCAACTGATTAAATCAAATCATTTATCACATATTTCTCCCCCTTTTTGTCATATCATCAAAAAACAGAAAAGATTCAGAGACAAAAAAGAAACACACGGAGGAAGAAGATGATTTCATTGAAGTTCAAACATCAGGTACAGAAGTACATGAAGATAAGTAAGATCAGATGCACAAAAACAGATGCAACGAAAAGAAAGAAACAACACAGACTCAATCTAAGATGGCCCTAGCCTTGACAGGATCTTGGCCAGCATCTCTTGAACCTCATTGTTGTGTCCATCTTGCCTCACCATGAAAGCTCTAAACTCAGCATTGAGTGAGCTTTGCTCATCCTGTCTCTTCTGAATTTCTTCCAAAGTCCTTGCAAGACGAGAAGATTCATCAGAAGAAGCTTCACCGCTTTCAACCACAGGAATAGCAACTAGATTTGTAGCTTCCATGGATAGA
Organism: Vicia villosa; assembly: GCF_029867415.1. Classification (NCBI taxonomy): domain Eukaryota; kingdom Viridiplantae; phylum Streptophyta; class Magnoliopsida; order Fabales; family Fabaceae; genus Vicia; species Vicia villosa. Next base: position 94,498,247 of record NC_081184.1, on the reverse strand, counting down.
TCATTTGCAGGGATTTCCTCAACAGGATCTGATTCAGCAACATGATCTTCAACATCTGCTTCTTGCATAGAAGCATCTCCATATTCTGCAGCAGGAATTTCCGAGTCTCCATTCTCAAGTGCCTGAAGAATGGCAGCTAGATTCCTGGGAGCAGAAGGACCTTCAACTTCTGGTGGGTCAACAACTTCTGGAATGACCAAGCTTGGGTCTTTCTCAGAAGGGTTTTCCCTCAGATAGTTAAAGAGAGTCTTGAAGTCTCCGAGCAGAACAGGATAATCAGGAATAAAGATAACAATATCCCTGCATGGATTTGCTTCCATTTCAGCAGCCAGTCTTAATTGTTCCATCTCATCCAAGAAGGGCTTCTCTTTCAACAGATGTCTTCCTTTGAGACTAGCAAACCAGAAGTCTTCATAATTCCTCAGAATTCCACGAGGCCGTGGGGCAGCAGCTACACAGGCTTCCTGAAGTTCTAAAAACAGAGCATCTGATTCTCTGCGAAAGATCCTCCAGAAGTTCCGCATAGCAACATCATTCAATCCAGAACTTTCAGCAATTCTGAGAGTATCAAAGATACTTCTGAGATTCCTCTTTATTTTTTCAAAAACTACACCAATAGGGTATACAGGGCGGAATTTTATTTGGGTTTTTGAAAAGGCAGGGTTGGAAGTGAAGTACGGATGAGGTTCTCTATCCAACCTATAAGAAGATTCTGCTTCAGTATCAGAATCTAACACCACCACTTCAGCTTCAGGACGAGGCTTGGGAGTGTAGTTGCAATCACGGAGCAGCTGCTCATGTGATGCAGAGGTTGGAAGAGGAGAATCACAAAGGTTGTTTTGAGAGGTGGAGGGAGTATGTTCAAAGGTGGCATTGGGAGAAGGTTGAGATGGAAAGAGAGTTTGAAGGGGTGGTATATCCAGAACAGGATTGATGGTAGGTGGAGAGGAAGGAATGGTTATAGGAGAAGATGGAGGTGTAAGAACATGGACAAAAACAGGTGATTCTGATGTGGCTTTTTCTGGTTCAGGTGTAGGGACAACCTCTATTGGTGCAACTTCTGAACGAACAGCAGGAGCAGAATCAGGTTCAGAAATGCATATACCTTTGGAACCTCTCAGAAAAGCTTTGGCCACATCCTCAGTCTTCTTTTGCTTCTTACTCTTCGGCTCTTCAATAATCTTTGCTTTGCCGCTAGAGATTTCTTTCCTTCTGACATATGCCAGAACTTCTGATTGATTCTCAGCCTCTTGAGAGACATTTTCTTCATCAGACTCTTGAAGAATCATCTTCCTTTTTCTTGTTTTCTTCTTCTCAACAGCTTCTTTCCCTTTCTTCTCAAACTTATCAGAGACAGACTTAGCAACCTTTGCAATGACCTCTTTAGAAACATCTTGTTTCTTAGAGACGGCAGAAGGATAATCATGCTTTCTTTTAGTCCTTTCTTCCTTCTTCTTATTTATTTTCATTGGAGCACCCTTCTCTTGATTTTTGAGATATTTATTTTCTTCTTGTGATAACAGATACCTAGTTCTGACTACAGGTACCTCACAGTTGAAGAAAGTTTCAAACTCAGCAAGAACAGGTGCTCTTCTGATTCTTGTATCAGCAAGAGGTTGGGGAGTCTTACTGATAGCCTTAATTACTTTCATCTTCTTCAAAGTGAATGCATTCAGACAAGCCCCAGATGTGACAGCAAGGTCTTTCACAATACCTTCAGATTCCAAGCTTTCAACAATCTTTGAAAGCACCAAAAGATTTGAAATAATCCTTCCAAAAGGAATTATTGTTCCACCTTTTTCTCTGAAAGCGTTTCTGGAATCCTTTACTGCTTTCCACAAATGGTTGAAGATGATGTAGATCGCATCAACCTTCTTCTTAGTGGCAATGCAATAAAGAATACACCTTTGCTCATTATTGATGAAATCCGAGGCATGTGTTCCTTTCCTATGGTAGAAACACCCAAGAAGGATCTTTGTCCAGATTTTGTAGACATCTCTCAAATCCTTGACGCTTTTTGTTTTCTTGACATTTGGATAGAGAGTGGATAGAACATCTTCCCAATCTGCCCTTTGATCAATCTCAAAAACCCCTTCAGGGTTTTTCAGATCAAACATCACTCTTAGGATGTTTTCAGTAATAACAACAAACTTTCCATGGACGAAAGAAAGTATTGATTTTGGAGCAACCACAGCATGTGCCCAGAACTCCTTGACAAGATTCGGATAAACTGGGCCAACGAACTCAGCAAACAACGAGGTCCATCCTTGAAAGATGATGTCTTCTTTAAGATGAAATTCATGTTCTTCAAGGTTGTCAAAATCAACAATAAGTTCACATAGAACTTCTAATTTGTCCTTGGGAATAGAGCATGCAACAACAGGAGTAAGTTGCAAAATTTCTTCTTGGAGATGGTGAGGAACAGATGTATCAACATTTTGGGATAAGAAGGCAGCCATGGATGCAGAATGAACAAAAGACGAACAAGAAAAGAAAACTGGGTTTTCGATTAGGGTTTTAGAAAACGGCTAAGAACTTTTCAAACGAGAGAATGCAAGAAGAAAGAGAGACAAGGGAGCGAAAAAGATATATTATATGATTTGAAAAGAATATAAGGAGACGAATATAAAATAGAGAATGAAAAAGAATAAATAAACAAAATGAATAGTTTCAGAATCAAAAGAAATCATTTTCATTAAATGACGAGTGACGTGAGGAGAGAGATCGTGGTAAAAGAAATGATTTAAAGCAGTTACCTAGGTCGGCGTCTTTTCAACTGCACGCTTTGTACACATCATACAGACACGTGTGCATCATCAGAGAGTAGCAGACCGCTGTAAATAGAATATACTTTACGCGTACAGATTTTGATTGCTGCTTCTGAGATGATCAAATTTCTCTTCTGGAAACACTCCTTCTGAAATGTGCTGATGTAAATCTGAATGATCTTCTGATCCATTACTTCTGATATACACAGCTTCTGGAGATTCACTTCTTTGTTCTGCAGCTTCTGATAAGACAAATCTGCAGAAATTCTTAAGCTGCTTTGTTTCATCGGAACCAAGTTTATCATCAAACCAGATATTGATTGATTCTTCTACAATCAATGTTTCAATATTGTATATTCTGTAGCATTTAGAGCATTCAGAATAATCAAGAACGAAACACCATTGCTTTAGAAACAAACAAAACAGATGGTTCCAAGACTAATAAACTTTCTTTTCTGATCTCCTACAAACATAGTTTCTTCAACAGATTTAAGTACCAGAACTTGGAAGACAGTCCTTCTTCCCTTCAAGTGTTGAGACCAACTTGAGTCCAGGTGACATGACATGTTGACTTTTATCTTCTTTGTCGCCAAGAGAATCTGCAAAAGAAATAGTCTTTTTCTTTGGTACCCACATCTTCTTGGGTCCTTTCTTGTTAGTTCTCCTCAAGTTCTGATTGAACTTGGGTTTAACATTGTAAGCAGAAGGAGGAACAGCATGATAATTCTTAATATGAGTTTCATGATATTTCCTAGGTTGTGTCACATGCTTTTTAGTGTGTGTTATGTGAAAACTTTGAGCATGTGAAGTGTGCCTAATATCATGGGAGTGGCCATACTTGAACTGATCATACAATGGCTTGTATGTGATTTTCATTTCATCAACAGGTTCAAGTTTGTATGGGGTTTCACCCTCAAAACCAATGCCAACTCTACTGTTTCCAGACACAGCATATATCATAGAAGCTAGCTGACTTCTGCCAATACTTCTAGATAAGAACTTCCTGAAACTTAAATCATATTCTTTCAGAATATGGTTTAGACTAGGAGTGGATTTTTCTGAATTGGAAGGAGATCCAACATTATTGGATAATTTTAAAACTTTTTCTTTTAATTCAGAATTTTCCAACTCAAGCTTCTTCGTTTCACATTCAAATAGCTTTTTCAGCTTTTTGTATTTGAGACTAATCTGAGACTTGAATTCCAGAAGTTCTGTTAGACCGGAAACTAACTCATCTCTAGTAAGTTCAGAAAATACCTCTTCAGAATCTGATTCTGATGTAGATTCTGATCCGTCATCTTCTGTCGCCATCAGCGCACAGTTAGCCTGCTCATCTTCAGAGTCTGAATCATCTTCTGACTCATCCCAGGTTGCCATAAGACCTTTCTTCTTATGAAACTTCTTCTTGGGATTTTCCTTCTGAAGTTTTGGACATTCATTCTTGAAGTGTCCAGGCTCATTGCATTCATAGCACATGACCTTCTTCTTGTCAAATCTTCTGTCATCAGAAGATTCTCCACGTTCAAATTTCTTTGAACTTTTGACGCCTCTGAACTTCCTTTGCTTGTTCTTCCAGAGTTGATTTAGCCTTCTGGAGATCAAGGACAGTTCATCTTCTTCTTCAGATTCTGATTCTTCAGGATCTTCTTCTCTAGCCTGAAAAGCGTTAGTGCATTTCTTGATATTGGATTTTAATGCAATAGACTTACCTTTCTTTTGAGGCTCGTTTGCATCCAGTTCAATTTCATGACTCCTCAGGGCACTGATCAGCTCTTATAAAGAGACTTCATTTAGATTCTTCGCAATCTTAAATGCAGTCACCATAGGACCCCATCTTCTGGGTAAGCTTCTGATGATCTTCTTTACGTGATCAGCCTTGGTGTATCCCTTGTCAAGAACTCTCAATCCAGCAGTAAGAGTTTGAAATCTTGAAAACATCTTTTCAATGTCTTCATCATCCTCCATCTTGAAGGCTTCATACTTCTGGATTAAAGCGAGAGCTTTAGTCTCCTTGACTTGAGCATTTCCTTCATGAGTCATTTTCAAGGACTCATATATGTCATAGGCCGTTTCCCTGTTAGATATCTTCTCATACTCAGCATGAGAGATAGCATTCAGCAAAACAGTTCTGCATTTATGATGATTCCTGAAAAGCTTCTTCTGATCATCGCTCATTTCTTGCCTTGTCAGCTTTACGCCACTGGCATTTACCGGATGTTTGTAACCATCCATCAGAAGATCCCATAGATCACCATCTAGACCAAGAAAGTAACTTTCCAGTTTATCTTTCCAGTATTCAAAGTTTTCACCATCAAATACCGGCGGTCTAGTATAACCATTGTTACCGTTGTGTTGCTCAGCAGAGCCAGATGTAGATGTAGACTTTGCAGTTTCATCAGCCATCTTTTACTGAAGCGTTTTTCTCTTCCTGAATCTTTTCTAAACACGGTTAAGTGCTTGCACCTTAGAACCGGCGCTCTGATGCCAATTGAAGGATAGAAAAACACTTAGAAAGGGGGGGTTTGAATAAGTGTAGCTTTAAAAAACTTGACCGATAAAAATAAATTGCACAGTTATTTTTATCCTGGTTCGTTGTTAACTAAACTACTCCAGTCCACCCCCGCAGAGATGATTTACCTCAACTGAGGATTTAATCCACTAATCGCACGGATTACAATGGTTCTCCACTTAGTCAGCAACTAAGTCTTCCAGAGTCTTCTGATCACACACTGATCACTCCAGGAACAACTGCTTAGATACCCTCTAAGACTTTCTAGAGTATTCTGATCCACACGATCACTCTAGTTACAACCTGCTTAGATAACCTCTAAGACTTCCTAGAGTATTCTGATCCACACGATCACTCTAGTTCCTTACAACTTAATGTAATCAATTCTAAGAGTATTACAATTGCTTCTTAAAAGCTATAATCACAAACTGTGATATTTCTCTTAACGTTTAAGCTTATTCTCACTAATATATTACAACAGCAATGTAGTGAGCTTTGATGAAGATTCTGAGCTTTGAATAGAACAGAGTTTCAGCAAGTTAACATGAGTTGTTTTGTTCAGAATCGTTAACCTTGCTTCTCATCAGAACTTCATATTTATAGGCGTTGGAGAAGATGACCGTTGAGTGCATTTAATGCTTTGCGTGTTCCGTACAGCATCGCATTTAATGTTATACGCTTTTGTCAACTACCTCGAGCCTTGTTCACGCTGTGTCTACTGACGTTGCCTTTAATAGCTTCTAACGTTCCTTTTGTCAGTCAGCGTAGCCTGCCACATGTACTTCCTTCTGATCTGATGTTTGTGAATACAACGTTTGAATATCATCAGAGTCAAACAGCTTGGTGCAAAGCATCTTCTGATCTTCTGACCTTGAAGTGCTTCTGTGCGTGATACCATCAGAACTTCAGTGCTTCTGATCTCATGTTCTTCTGATGCTTCCATAGACCCATGTTCTGATTCTGCTTCGACCATCTTCTGATGTCTTGCCAGACCATGTTCTGATGTTGCATGCTGAACCCTTTGAGACAAAGCTTCTGAGCGCTGAATTATGCATACTCTTTATATATTTCCTGAAAAGGGAATTGCATTGGATTAGAGTACCATATTATCTTAAGCAAAATTCATATTATTGTTATCATCAAAACTAAGATAATTGATCAGAACAAATCTTGTTCTAACAAGGGCCAGAGGCAGAGGAGAGCAGCAGGATGATGTCCGGCACACACAATAGTGATGTCTATAGTTTTTTTGATGTTTGTATTTCTTTGATGATGTATGTATGTTACTTTAATGATGTATTCTACATTATGACTGACATTATTTATATAATGTATTTTTTTGTTTATATACTATTGTGTTTAAAATGCATTGCTTTAATTTTACATTTTTGTAACCAAAATTTAATTTTGGAATGAAAAGAACATGATTTAAAAATATAGCAGACTGTTCCGTAGGTGCATCTACGGAACACTCTGTTTTCACCATGTTCCGTAGATGCATTTACGGAAGGCTTCCTCAACTGAATCATTTGCTTTTAAACTATACTATACTATTTTTTTATGCTACCGTAGATATATCTACGGTAGAAAACACATTTTTTTTGGCAAAATAGAGGTACTTCCGGATGTACATCTACGGAATCAGGGGGAAAAATTGGAATTTCACGTGGTGTCTAAGAGATCTATGGGCATATTGAGAAGTTGTCATTATTTTAGAAAGAAAAGTGTACATTTTAAAACTAAAAAGAGTTTTATTTGAATTTTAAAAAAATTAATAGCTTGCTAAAATACATCATCATAAAAATAACTGGTGTATTTTTGCAAACCCGGATGGAGTTTCCTAAAATACACCCACTTATTTTTTGAAAGTATGTTTTAGCAACATGCACCTTAAGGTGCATTTAACCATATATATATATATATATATATATATATATATATATATATATATATATATAGAGAGAGAGAGAGAGAGAGAGAGAGAGAGAGAGAGAGAGATAGATAGAGAGAGAGAGAGAGAGAGAGAGAGAGAGATAGATAGAGAGAGAGAGAGAGAGAGAGAGAGACAGAGAGAGAGAGAGATGACACCAAAGTGTCAAAGTTTATTTTGACACCAAATCTCCACCGTTAATCGTACTCGATCAAATTAAACGGTCATATAAATAATCTATTTTTTTAGGAAAAAATGGGTTTTTTTTATAATTATTTTATTGTATTTAATATGATCGTTTGATCAATTATTTTTATGGTTGAGATTTGGTGTCAAATTAAAACTTTGACAGCTTATATATAAGGGAGGATCCATTGGCATCAGTTATAAGTCTAAAAAACTTAGACCAAATCTCAACCTTTAATAGCATTTGATCAATCAGTCTTATATAAATAACATATTTTTTGGAGAAAGAATAGGTCACATATATTGCCGCTTGATATGTGACCCTAAAAAACATATATATATTTAATTTCATCTAATATAGCCGCTTGATCAATTCTTTTAACAAAAAAAAAATATCAGATAAAAACTCATAAATTGAACAGAAAATAATAAATTAATAGTAAAAATCCATTACTTTGAACCAAATATCCGAGTAAATGCTTAACTTTTTGAAAATATTTTAAAAAATTGAATTTTTAATTTAGGGTTATTGTGGTAAAATTGTTGATAATGTCAGGTGTCATAGATTTCTCCATTGTGACTCTTGAAACTAGGGATCTGAATTCTCTGTAGCCTTTTCTCTCATACTTTGGTCAGCCACAATCTCCACCACTCATTTTTCTTGAAAACAACATTTTTATTTTTAATATACTATTTCAAAACTTTGAAACCATTCTTGATGGTAGAAATACATTCAGCAGGAATCCATCATCTAAAACTAGAACATGTAAAATGGACGCGGTCCGCCAAAATGTCTGTGTCATCTGCATTTTTCGCAGGTCAAATAAAGGTGATCACACCCTCCAATATGTCTCTTCCATTTTGTCTTTTTTTTTTCTTCAGATTTTTCCATGCATATATACTAACATGAATTTTACAACTTTAAACTTTGTGTATGTAGGGTTTGTTATGTCGGGACAGATTAAAATTTTAGACATGCACCATCTATTATATCTACAGTATTTTTATGAGACATGACCGACAAACATGTCCGTTTTCTACCCCTGTTTGGAACTACAATGAGGAGCTTGGATTTTACCTATACTGATATTTTTCTATAGATATTCTCCTTCCATAAGTTTATTGTATTGGAGAGTATCAACACACGATACACCTCTAAGTCGATAATCAAATACTATTGTTTAACACATGTTGTGGCAGTATAATATCTATCCTCATTTGGTTACCTATAAAATATAAGTCTAAAGTGGAGAAGACAAGTTCTGAGAAAGCCAGCTAAGTTCTCACGACTTTTGGGAGAGGAAGTACGATATTATTGTGAAAATTTGAGGAATTAAATAGGACTTGGGGCCAGTTGCATGGTGGCATACCTTTGTTTATGAAATATCCCACGTGCTAACATTAACTACCCTTAAAAGCTTATGTCACTTTCATAAGTTGCAATCGTTGAAACAAAATATCTAAGCTCACCAGAATTAATAAAAAGTAGTTAATTATAAAACAATTGATATTTAAAAATAGATATCCAAAATGGGTTGTTGGGCCAATATGAGATAGGTGCTTTCAAGCTAGATATGATTTGGGTTACAAATGGTATATTGAGCCATAATATGTGCTGCTTTGTTCCCACACCAACTCACATGCCTAAAATTCATATGGTTGAAACAATTTTGCATTGACACTATCTCATTGACTAGGTTTCCATAGTTGGTTATATTCGCACTAGTAAAACAACAACCAATTGCAAAATTTGATTGCTTAAAGCATTGTAAGAGCTTCAACAATTTTAGCAACTTGGAATCCTGGAAGAAGGAACCATAGTTTAGGATTTTATTTGAGAGTTTAGAGGAGAATGAAGGAGATGACTTTGAAAAAAAGAAAATACTTAAATGAAAATAATAAAAAAAATTAGTTGTGAGAGTTTTGGGGGATTTACTTTTACTCATAAACTATAAAATCCCCTAATTTAAGAAAATAAAAAATTGTATTGGAGGTGGGGTTTAGAGGATTTTAAAAGGTTGAAGCAAATTGTTCAAATATAATTTATGTTATTATAGTATTTCAAAAACTAAAAATATTATAAACCCTGTTTTATCATTCTATACAAAATCTTTTTTAAAAATATGTAAAATATTTTTTATTATTTTTAAAAAATCGTTTTCTGAAGCCATCTTTCCTCCAAACTCCCAAACAAAGAATTTAACTAAGTCATGATTGTCCTTTCAACGTGAGAACAAAGAGTTTGCACTTTATAGCACTTCTAGCTTAATGGTAGTCTAGAACGGTTTTCATCTACTCGTCAAAGTCCTTGTTGTCTTCATATGTCTATAGCTTTGAGGGATTCTTCAATGACTTGGGGATGATGTAGTCATTGACCTTTCTCGTGAATGTCTTTCTATAAAGGAAGGTGACGACCTATTCAATAGGGCTCTACTTGAGCATCCTTCGTTGGTGGCGGAGAGACGGGGCATCCTTTGGTGACGACCTAAAGGTAGCATGTGGAAACTACTTCCACTATCAAAGTCATGTGGTAGAAATGAACTGTGGCACTAGGAATACCAAGGCCTCCTTGGTTGTTCTTGATTCTTGATGGTTCGGAACTGGCGTCAGCGGGCGCGTTCATTGGAACTATCCTAGGTTTGTTGCGTGACAATTGATTTGTGTTGCAGTTTCATTGAGAACCTTCTTTTCTCTTTTCTAAACAGATAAATTGTGAGTTTTTTTGTTGCAGTAGGTTACTAATATTTAACATGACACTAGTGCAAAATGATAAATATAATTTTAAAATTTACACCCGTTTTCTTAAAAATGGGTGTAAATAAGAAATGCGGTGGCAATTTTGTAAATAAAATATCATTTTGAGTATTTGCACATGACAACACACACCCTATTTTATAAAAACGGGTGTAAATTAAAAATATTGTTATAATTAATTCTCAATTACTCCCATTAAACATAAAACGGGTGTAAATTTAAATAAAAAAATTATTTAATTTTATAACTTAAAATATTAATCTTAAACATATTAACAAACCACAATCTATTTTATTAACAAACCACAATCTATTTTATTAAGTGTTAATTGTCTAATTGAATAATAAATATAAATTTATGAGAAAAGGGGTGATGCACTGACAGTGTAAAATATTTTTACACTATCAACCAATCACCAGCTATGTATCTAATTAAACCATTTTTTTATTTAAAAAAACTTAATGACATGATACGTTTATGATTTTTTATTGGATGTTACACTGTAGCACTACTTTTAACTCTAAATTTATTAAGTGAATAGTATTGTGTAAATAAAATAATATAAAGACAAAATCAACAAATTATCACACGATATCTTCTCTTCCAAAAGATTAAAACAAAATCTTACTCTTTCTAGTTCTCTTTGTTTGTTAGGGTTATTTCCCATTTCTCAATGACAGAAGTTATCACGTGGCTACATCCTCTTCATGTAGTAGCAAGGGTGTGAGTGAGTGATAATTGCTAACTATTTACTTTTCAGAATCGGGAAAACCAAAATGCCAAGTTGTTTAACACAACATTTCATATGCAGTCAACAAATCAACAAATTTTTCAAACCTCCCACTGCCGTCGTCGACGATGACGATGATTTGCTCAACTGGAACTGGGAGAACAACCAACACCCTATTATCAACACTTACACCCGAATTCATCGAAACCCTAATCCAATTCCTTCACCTCACACCATAATATAAAAACCACTAGTAGTCAAGAACAAGAAGAGAAGCTACGTTCAGTTCCATTTGGAATTAGGTCAATCCGGTTTTTATTACGCGTGCACTCCACCTGTGCTATTGAGTTTACTCCCGGAGATGTCGAAGACGAGAAATTACACGCTCAATTTCACTAAATTTATGCGCAAGGAATCCAATTTAGAGTAACCGAAATGAATTTCCCTTTTTTCTGATCTCAATCATTTGATTCCTCTGCCAATTGATTATTTTTATTCTGTTTTTTTTCTTCAGGATTGGAATAATGAAAGGGTTGTTTATTATGATAAATGTTGGATAATGATCCATCTTTCCACAGAATAAACAAGGTTTTTTATTTAATGCCTTTAAGTTAATTCCATTTTGTATGATTTGTTGGGTTTTGAAGTGTTGAATGGGTTCTTGTGAAATTGTTGTTATGACAGGTTCATGAAGTTGTGAAGATGATGGGAAGTGGATGGATAACGAATCAACATTGTAAGGTGGATAATGTTAAACATCACCTCAAAAAACTTACTTGCAATCTTATTCTAGTAACAGGTGAAATTTGAGACAGGTTCTTATTCTAGTAACAGAATTTGTAATCTTCAATCTTTATTCAAAGGAAAATCTAGTCATTATACAACAGGAACTTCTGTAATATCTTGTGATACGTTATCCGAAGAAAAGCCTAAAGAGAATTCTGTTTCTGATATGTTGGTTGATTCATTTGGAAGGATTCATACTTACTTGAGAATATCATTAACAGAGAGATGTAATTTAAGGTGTAAGTATTTTATGCCAGCTGAAGGTCTGGAGTTAACTCCTACTGATCAGGTGTAAGTATTTTAGAAATTTGTAAGACAACTTATATTTAGGTGTTTATGTCTTGTTTGCTTAAGACTAGAGTATATGACCTATAGTTCTATGAAACAAAAATACGACACTTGTTATATAAGTGTCATATGGGTGTCGGGCACCGATTTTAAAGAGTGTCGAACCAAAGAAAATAAATCGTTTCTTTGGGGACACCTATTTGACTTTTCTAACAATTGTTGAATGGAGTGGAGAAAGCACAACATATTGAATGGAGTAAGATCCAGTTGTTTTGTTTTGTATTTATTGAACTGGTTAATAAACACTTGTTTGAATATGGTTTTGTAAAATTTAGTGAATACATGGATTGAGCTTTAAGATGAACTTCCTGAACAATGGACATATGTGAACTGTGATTAAGTGACTATTTGATGGCTGGTCTCTTTTCATTACTTTGTTTGAATAGAATGCAGAGTGGACGCCTCTTGTTTGAATAGTGTTTGATGTTGATGTTTTTAAGTCAAAACTTTCACGGTCTAGTTCATGATATATCTTGTGCTACGAGCTTCTGAAGTCTTATGTGTTGAAGTTTAATTATAGAGCATTATACATAGCTTGATGTTTTATTATGTGGCATGGTTTGACTTTATAGTCATTAAGAGATCAAATGATTTATACAGGCATTGATAAAGTCAACTAGCAGGCTTAGAGATGCATTACTTCCTTAAGATGAACCGAAGTTGGCAACCCCCCCTTGCTTCTTCTTGCTCAGCAGCGATCTCTGTAAGCTCTTAAACTTATAAATGTTAGAGCTGATGATCAAGACTTTATTCTGAAATTTATTATTTTTGCAGGGTTCTCGTCAATGCAAATGCACCCTACATTAAGATGGTCAGTGAACAGTTTGATAGATGCCATGGAACTATAGCGTAGAAAATTGGTGATAGTACAATTGTGTTTAATTATTTAGGAATCGATTGATGATAATACACATGTAGAAAATTGTTCACGACAACTTTGTTGAGGCAGTCAAGTTTGTATTGGTTTTCCTCTTTTCCCTGTTGTCTATATTGCTTTGGCTTTAGTACTTAGTGGTTAGGCTGATTTTTGTAGTCAGTACACTTATATGGGCTAGCGAAGAAAATGGATATCACAGTTATTACTTCCTCACAAGTAAGATTTTACTTTTAAATTTTTTGACACTCATTAAGAGCAAATCACTATAGCGGATAAGGCAAGTACTTACTTTAACTTGTTATAGGATTATTTATAAAATTATACACGCACATTGCTTCTCTGCACACAACTATGTGATTTTTATACAGTTTTAGCAGAGTCAGTTATTAAACATTAACACCAGATCTGGTCAGACTAATTGTCTTGTCTCTTGTCCTCAGCGTCCTGCTTTAATACCATTTCATTCCATGGAATTGCGGCTGATTGATGGCGAGGGTAATTGGCAACTCCGTTTGATCAAGCAATGATACTCTGGTAGGTAGTGTTGATGCAGACTCTCATAGTTAGAATATTTTGCGTTGTCTTGAACATACTGGCTTATCGTGAGCGTAAATAAGGTTGGTCGATGATGGTATCCCCATTTTCTTCCATTTTCGTGAGCGTAAACAAGGTTCAAGTTTTGCAGCACCAACCAAAATGGTTGATACGAAGTTGAAACAAAACTATTTATAGCTGCAGTATATTAAGATCAATCATGTACAGTCTCCCCCTTATATTCCTAGGTAGTTGATATTTATTCATATTTTGTAACCATTGTTTTAATAATAAAAAAAATAGCTTGAAATATAGTAGCTCTTTGATATATTTTGTTACCAAAGCATCATCCGTTCATTGTAACAGGTTTGGGTTCTTTTCTTCAAGTCCATCATTTCTCGGTCACTCTTCTTGATCTGGACATCGCTCATATAAAATCTAATTAGAACTTAATTCACATTTCATGTTGGCTAAGACATCTGCATAAGAATTAGTCTTGCGATATGAATGACTGATCTGATTTTAATGCCATTCCAATTTCAAAAGTTTCCTGTTTGTTGAAGTCTAAGACATGCAACCTTTTCCTACACAAGTAAATAGTCACACTATGCACTACAACTTGGGAATCAACATGAAGCACAGTTGTCTCAAACCTTTATTCAAATTAGTTATTATGTAAATGCCCTTGGTTTTTCTCTGAGCTTATTAACAATTGTTAAATGACTTAGTGCATGCCTTGTTTCTTTTCATGTTAAAACAAGTTCTATTCTAGAAAATTTTAGTTAAATGAATTTAAGTTATAAATTTTTTTGTTTCAGTTATGTATTTAACTAGGTGTTACAATTCCCCCCCCCCTGACAGAACCAAGATGTAACCGATGCCATTCAGAAGATTGTTGCTGCCTATGATTGTACGATTGTTGAGGGTGTTCGTAGCCACCAAATGAAGTAGTTTGTGATTGATGCAAATAAGGTTGTGCTAAATGTATCTAATCCGGATACTAGGGTTGATGATGCGGAGTTTGAAGAAAATGAAGTTTATGCAATTGATATTGTAGCCAGCACCGAAGAAGGAAAGGTGGTTGAATTATATTTTAATGCTTACAAATATTTCAGTTTCTCAATGAAAATGTAGTTAGAAATTTCTTCATTTTTGCCCTCCAAATTCTAAGTGTCCATTAATTTAGTCTTTCAAATTTACAAAATGGCAGTTTATTCCGTAAACATTAGTCAGATCTTGACTTTGAGTCGGATCCATGGCCAACAATCTCTGACAGTGCTAAAGATTTGGTAAAACTGATGTTGGATAGAGACCCAAAGAATAGAATCTCTGCTCATAATGTCTTATGTGAGTTCCTTTGATACTGATTTTTACTGCATTTTTACGTGCTAAGCTGTTCTAATATCGCAGCTTTGAAGAATATCTAACAACAACAGAGTTTATGTATAATCAGGTCATCCTTGGATTGTTGATGCCTTTGTCCTATGCTGTTTTGACATGCTTAAAGTATTTCTGTCAACAACTTTCATCATAATTTATGATGGAACTGTAATTGTCTTCAAGTTTTATGAGGAGCTGGTGGTGGTCCTTCTTGCAAGCTTTTTACTTAATCTGCAGCACTTAGTTGGCTACTCGTTCTGCAGCACTTGATCTGCAGCTTGCAACACTCACTCTGCATTACACGATCCATAACGCTCACAGTCCTTGCCTCTCGTCCTCTTCTTCGTTCATCAGGTTGAACTGGTGCGTTATAAACTTAGACGCCGATCGAAAGTGTTTACGAATTATGGTTTTAGAGGGGGCTGTTTACTGTCATAGAATTTGCACAATTTAGGTTGAACCATTCAAAGATTGGTTATGGTTGATACAATTCAAATAATGTTATCTGCTAGTTTTCTTATTAGATACATAATTTCCTCATACTAATGTTGTAGATTTTATTAGAAATATGTCAACTATTTTCATGGATTCCAGTCTTATTGTTTTGTTTTGTCTATTTGTCTTTGACATGATGAATCCAAAAGTTAAGAGTAATCTTATTTTAGAAACATATAAACACTTAATTATGTGTAACCTTCTTTGACCTTTCATATTGGTCTAGTCTTGATGTAAGACATTGTATTGATGCAATGCCCACTTCATTATGACTGCACATGATTTTGTATACTTTTTGGTTAATTTTAAAAATATTTTGACTTAGTTAAAATATGATTTTTATGTGTATGATTTTATAGTATTTGCAATATTTTGACTGAAAATGAAATATAACTAAATGGTGTATATGAAATAGGGTGTAAATAGATAATAATTGTTCATTTATAAATGGCGTATTTACACCCGATTTTTATTTAAACAGGGTGTAATTAATAACATATCTACACCCGATTTTTATTAAAATAGGGTGTAATTAAAACGTAATTACGCCTAATTACACCCGATTTTTATTAAAATAGGGTGTAATTAAAACATAATTACGCCCAATTACACCCGATTTTTATTAAAATAGGGTGTAATTAAAAACGTAATTATGCCCAATTACACCCGATTTTTATAGAAACAAGGTGTAATTAAAAACGTAATTACGCCCAATTACACCCGATTTTTATAAAAACAGGGTGTAATTAAAAATGTAATTACGCCCAATTACACCCGATTTTTATTAAAACGGGGTGTAATTAAAAACGTAATTACGCCCAATTACACCCGATTTTTGTTAAAATAGGGTGTAACGTAGAACGTATTTACACCCGATATTTTTAAAATAGGGAGTAATTACGAACGTATTTACACCCGTTTATTAAATGGGTGTAAATTCGTTAGACATTTCTCACCCTGTGGATATACACCCGATTTTTATTAAAAATAATGGGTGTAAATTTAATAAAAAACGGGTGTAAATTAACATTTTTGTACTAGTGTGAGATAGTTCGTGTTAGGAGCATCAAACGAGGCTTGAGACTGGTACAAGACATTTCTCGAGGGATGAATTCTGGTAGATAATTCTTGCTTGGATCGAAGCTTGAGGAGCTGATGACTAGTGCAAAAAAAATCCGTTGAAGACTATGGATTTTGTTAAGGAAGATCATCAAGAATTGTTGTTGCATTTTCTTGGATTATCTGTATTCTTGATTAGTGAGCAACAGGGTTGACTTTGAACCAACCATCAAATAAAACAAAAGGTAGTTACTGTTGCTTGAAATTGCAATTGTGATGGTGAAATCTAGGAGATTTGAGAGAACCAAAAGACAATTTCCACAAACGGTGACACTATTTCATACTAGAACATAAAACAATTGGTTTGTCGATGAAGACTAGCTTAAAGACAGTCCGAATGCGACTAAGATGTTTCTCATGTGATTGATAGGGTCTGCAAAAAATATCAACACTTTGAAGTTCAAGTCAATAAGAGATTGATGTGAAACTTTACAAATAAGTGAGTTAATCCGTACTTGGATGTGACTTAAAATCACATTTATATAAGAGATATCATTGTAATTGTCTCTAGATTGATCGATGTAGAGCACGGATAACCGTTACATGAAGATCAAGATTTCTGAACGAAATACATATGTGCTCCTATGCGACATCATATGATTGATGCAAGTCTAACTATTAAGCCAATGTTGTAAAAATTGTACTTATGCGAACTGGACGGATCTTTATGAGATGTTAGTCCACAAGTAACACCCATAATTGAACCCACGGAGCAAATCTAGGCCTTAAACTTTAACACACCTTTCCCATATATCGGTCAATAGCTAGCCACACATTTTACAAAATCCAAAGGCTTCCTTGTTTTATCTTTGTAAAAAAGTAAGACTTATACTTAAGAATAAATTATCTTTAAAACCAACTTAAAAGAGAAGTACAATAAACATGATTAGTTTGTATTTGCATTCATCCGCTCATTCCCTCCTTCATGTGTCAAAATCTAGGCATGTATGCATGTTCTTTTTCCGACAAATATCTCCATCAAAATCGGTAAATTTAGCCATTATCTCATTGTTTTTTCTGGCATGCGTAAATATCATCCAAAAAATTCGATAAAAGTTAGTGTCACTGTCCACACTCACGCAATTATCACAAATCACGGTCTTAATTCTCTCAAACAAAACTTTGTCTTATGTACGTGCGTTGTTCTATACTTGAAACAAAAATATCTGAATGAATTTTCAATTTTTTACGGAATTAATTTATACATCAGTTTTGATTAAACAAAGTTAAATAATACGAAGAGACAAAAAGTCAAAAGATTATAAATTTATAAAATTTATTTGATATCCCGATGAATTAGTATATTGATTGAGAAGTGAAATTAATTTTGCTACTTCGCACTCTGAGGAGTTTAATGAAGTCTTACATTCGAACAGGAAAAACAGCTACATTCCAACCGGAAAAACAGCTGCGGTTGCGTCATGGTCGTATAAATAAAATTTTTTTCAATTTTGGTTGGTATAGGTATTGCAACAGTAATTGTGGTTGTCGTAGTGTGAATTAACCACAATTTATTCTTTAATAGAAAAAATGACGATAATGATATCAATATCAGACTCTACCAAAACCATTTTGTCTCAGTCGTTTGCATAGTCGTAGACCGTTTTTTTAAAGTTTTTTAAAAATTCTTCGATGGTAAGCATCGCCCTCTTCCTCATTAAAGTGTAAGAGAGCTTCCAACCTGCTTTGTGTGTGATACAAGGGGTCATTTCATTGGTGGTTATGCAGAAAATCTTTGGTGTTTCTACGATGCTTCATGCAACATTTGGGGCCATGCTTATTGCTTAAATATCCCATGACAAGTGATACATAATCTGCCTACGAATTTAATGTGACTGGCCTTCACTAACCCAATTCTATTTAAATTAAATTTTATATAAGTGAAATTATAAAAATATAAGTTAGAGTATAAAAATAAAACACATAAATGATAAATGTATTTTTTTTAATTTGTTAAATAATATATGAGAGATATTTATGAAGTACAAAGTATAGAAAATAAAATATTATTTTTTTAACAAGAGAGAGAAGGTTGAAGTTCGAAAGAAAAATGAATATATTACACATAAATTAAATTAAGAAAAAGGATTTCTATGGAGTCATCAACTATGAATCTTATTGGTTCGTACTTAAACACTTAAATCTCCTTGGCTATCTCCCAACCAAACAACAATCATAGAGAGAAGCGACCAATCTTCCTTCCAAACGATGGATTAAAGCGATTAATCTACTTTTCAAACTGAAAATTGAAGCATTTAGTCTTCAAGATTCAAACCAAGATATTACATGGGCTACCTTGAACCTGGGTGAGCTTTTAATTCGGTATGAACTCACAAACCTAGGAGATTTTATACCGAGCTGATCTCGAACCTTGGTTAGTTTTTAATCTAGGCTGAACTAACGAACCTAAGAGATTTTACACCGGGTTGATCTCGAACCTGGGTGAGCTTTTAATCTAGGCTCAACTTACAAATTGAATAGATGTTTTACACAGGATAATCAAAACTAACTTGAGATATTAATATCAGGCTGATCTCGAACCGATAAAGACTTTTGAACGGGTTGTGCCTTTGAACCGAACCGCTGACTTTGTAACTAAATCTCCAAACCAAAGTTTTTAACAAGTATAGCTTCGAGCCGAAATAAATAATCTATAATTGAATAAATTATTCAACCTAGGTAGAAACAAATGTCACTTGGTGAATTTATAATACTAACCTTCCCAAATTACACAAATGTCTCGTTTTGCAAAAGAACTACGACTAAATTTTCAACTAAGAGAAAGTAAAGAAAAATATTTTAGAGTGATAGTAAGGAGTGAGGTATGAGAACTCACATTTTTTGATATGAAAATATGAGGGAAGGGACCTCTTTTTACAGGCTAAAAAAGAAATTTTTTGAGAGCAGAAATGATGAGCCAATCAATTGGCATATGCACCAATCAATTAGATGGCCTAAAAATAATCGTTTAGTGTGTTTCAAAAATAATGAAAATATATATAGTCGTTAACTTTCATTAAGATGATGTCATAAACGTTTATGGCGCTTTTTTGCTCTAGCCTTGTCGATTTAGTATAAGTGTATATTAATTGGCTAGTTCAAAAAATTGTCCAAAAGTTTTCTAACAACTCCCAATTCATCTCGCACGTCTTCAAGACATTTTTAGAAATATTTTCTTGAGAAAAATATGTTATAAAATTTATATTAGTTTTTGTGTGATTAGCCATAAATTTTACAAGAAAACCCTTATGCCTTTACAATGTTTATTCACTCATACGCGCCAGGGTGAGCTTTCACACTTCAAAACTTGTCAGATACTTCTATCTTGTAGACTGCTTGAACTTTAATTTAAGATGAGGATTGAGTTAGAATTAAAAATATTTGTTAAATTCCCTTCGTTAAGTGGCAACTTTTCATGACCCCCGTCATTACCTTGATTATTTAGCCGATGTTAAATGTATTTCGCGTATGAGGTGCTATGTGTTTTTTGTAGTAGTGTAATAACCTAAACCAGAATGGTCCATTCAGGGCTCTCTCTCCTGAAACCAATTTCCGATTCCGATCGTCAGACAAAAATTCTTCTATTTTCTCTCAAGGGTTCCATTAAAAGTGTTTTTAGATAGGAAATCTCTTGTTATTGACGCATGAAATAAGGTCCCTTGAAGAAAGAGGCTATGAAAGGTCACTTACTTTTCTTATAATCTTCCTCTTTGCTGCTATTTCTCCCCCCCCCTTTTAGTTTCTTCCACTACTCTAGTTGTCTTTCTAGAAGGGGTATCATCTTGACAAGGCGATTGCTTCTTCATAGAGATTCACTCATACAAACAACTTTATATGGGGAGTCCAGGCTTATATTGTTTCCACCTCTTTGGATATATTCTTTTATATATACCAAAATTTCCTTTATTTCTCACATCTTCAGTCGCTTCTTTAATGTGGAAGAACACATTGGTCGCATGCCCGACATTTGAAATCTTCAAAACATTGTTTTGTCAGCATGCGCAAATTCCTTTGCGAACTAGGGATATTTCACCACCGACTTCTTTCAACTCTATATTGGAACACTCTTGTAGGATTCTTTCTCTAGACGTGTTCAAAATGGTGACTCTAGGAGCCGGGACTGAGGTCCCTATGCCTCTCCCTATCCCTTTCTTCAAGATACTTACTTGGTGGACATGTGCCTCCATACACAAGGGGGTGAATCATGGTGGTTTGGAAAATAGTAGGTTGAAAACTTATTGTTATCATTTTTTAGAGTTTAAAAATATTTTAATAAAAGAATGTTTAATTAATAGCATTGGAAAGAATAAATATGCGTAAATAAAAAGTTAAGGGTAAGAAAAATAAGACAATAGATTTGTACAGGTTCAGTCAAGAAGACTTAATCATGTCCCCAAGATTTGAACTTGAGAGTATCTAGTTATACTTAAGAGCTTTTAGTAGGTTAAACTCCCGAATCCCCCTTATACAAGGAAAAATGAAGTTTCAGGCTAAATTTCAACCAAATAACAAACAATGGATATAAGAAATTAGTTTCCAAACACAAACTTGTTGAGAGAAAAATTTAGTCTTCGTTCCAAACAAGAACTTGACGCAGTTAGTACCAAATCTAAAACGAGATTTTCTATGGACTTATCTCGAACTAGAGTGAGCTCTTAATCAGTCTGAACTGACGAACCTAATAGAGGTTTTGACCAGGATGACCACGAATCAAGGTGATATTTTAAACCAGGCTTATCTCGAACCAAAGTGAGATTTTGGTCGGGATTAACTCACAAACCGAGTTGAGATTTTATATTGGGTTGATCTCACACCAAAGTAAGCTTTCAACACAGGATGAGCTTACGGACCGAACCAGTGACTTAGAAACTAATTCCTAAAACCAATGCTTTTAACACGTTAAGATTTGAACCCAAACAAACACTCCCTTAAGGATAAATTATTCAGCCAATAGAAAAAAATACGCCTTGGTGAATTTACAATAACACCCTTTCTAGAATAAAAAATTGCTCACCAAACACAAAAAGACTTTTTTGAAGCACTACGACTAAATCAAAGTGAGATAAAGTAGAAAATATTTTAGAGAGAGTGAGAAGTGAGATAGAAGACTCACGTTTATGGATGATGAAATGTGAAGGTAGTGGCCTCTATTTATATACTAGAAGTTGGAATAAAAAAGAAAAAATTTGTGGGCCAAAATGAATGCTCTATTCGATTGCGACCTTAGGCCAATCAATTGGAAGGCCTGAATAATCATTTACTAGAGATCAAAATGGAAATAATAGATCTAGAGACGTTGTCTTTCATTAAGACACCGTCACAATCATTTATGGACACCTCTTTCACTAACCCAATCAATGGGGTATAATTGCCAATCGATTGAACAATTCAAAAACTTGTCCAAAACAATTCTAACTGTTCCTGATTCAACTAGCATGAATCCAAAACATTTTAAAGATGTTTTATTTAAGAAATATAGGCTTGCAAACTTGTTTTAGAGTGTGTGTGTGTGTGTGTGTGTGTGTGTGTGTGTGTGTATGATTTGGGCATATAACTTTAAGACTTAACAAGTAATCTAATCATATAGACACTTGCTTGAATCTTCTTGGAGATGAGGCTTGAAATTTTTTCAAGGTGAGTACCATTATAAGAGGATGTTTTCCATGATCACCAAACCCTAATGCGTCTGCTTACATCTTAAACCACTTGTAATATTTGAATCCTCATCGGTTGTAAAGATTGTTATTCAAGTTTTCATACAAGTTATCATCATCAAAATCACGTTATCAATATCAAGCTTTAATCACCTCTTTAAGTAACATGCAAAACATGGTTCCACATCACTATCTCCGAATATCCCAGATGTCTTGTTAATTTCGATATCTTTATCTAATAACTCATCTTCATATTTTATGTATGGTTGATCCCGAACGGATAGTTGAATAATTTTAGTTTTTTACTTTAATCTTATCATTTATCTAAACATGTAGTCTAACCTTAAGCCTTTCTCAAGGAACCATCATTGATTTTGTCTATAGCCTTTATAACTTGTACAACTTCCTTGGTGAATATGTCAGTGTAGTCTTGTAAAGTCTCGTTATTCCTTTAAAGAATGTTGATGCTCTGTCTGTCGTGTATTATTGTCTAATGTTTGGCTAAAACATATAATAGCAGCAAATGGTCAAAATGTGAATCTTGCAAGTTTATAAAGAACACAACAGGTTTAAACAAGATGTTAGAAGGAATGTCATGACATCAACTCATGACATCGCGCCTGCAGAACTGGAAGGAAGATTCAGTTTGTACTTAACAGATACAAAATATTCTATGTGAATATTATGTAATCCTATGTGGCGCATATTTAAAGGTCAAAAGAATAATTGAAGAATCAGATCAGAAGATTGAAGATTCAACAGTTTCTAATTTAGGAAACTCATGATTGAAAGACCTTATTTGTAGCAGAATATTTTCTGCATATTTGTAACAGCAAAATGCTGCGATTTGTAAGCCCAAATCCAATTGGGATCGGGTTATAAATAGGAAACTTTTGTAACCTAGTTGGAGATAGAAAACCTGGTTTTAACGATGTAGCCATTAGGGTTTCTATAGGTAGACCACCCAGGTTGTGGGATGGCTGCCTTGTCCTTCTCGAAACCTGTAGGTTAGAGAAGTGATTGTCCTCACTCGAAACCTGTAGGTAAGAGTTGAGTATTGTAAGCTTGACTGAAGCTATGAAGGAAAGATCGAGTATGTGTTCATTATTAATTGGGTAAATAGCTATTGCAGGGTTGTAACAGTTAGGTATCACTAGGGAGTGAGCATAGGTTTTCTTATCTTGGATGGAGTTCTGAGATAAAGATTGCATTGTGTAGTGACTAGGTAAACCATAGGTTGTTTATCTGTAAACCAGAGGTTGTTTATATAAAATAGTACTACTGATAATGGAATCTTCTTCCTGGCTTGGTAGCCCCCAGAGTAGGTAGTTAGACCGAACTGGGTTAACAATTAACTGTGTTATTTATCTTCTGCATTGTTTGTTCGGTTATGAATGTTATGACTTTGTCTATAACATCAGGTTCAGAAGTGTTAGTTGTTCCTATACAGAACCATGTGTTAGCTGTTCCCTATACAGAACCATGTGTTAGCTGTTCCTATGGGAAAGTTTTGATCTGGATGTAAGTAATGTGTTCTGGCCATACATAATTACTTTCATGATGAAGACTTCACTTAGTGAAGATGACTATGAAGACAAAAGTTCTATGATCAGATCAACACAGCTAAGGATGAAGGAGAATCTCGTCTGTTCAAGGAGTATGTTAATCAATGTGTGAGATTGAAAACACCTTATCAAGAAGGATTTCGAAGTGTCTTAAGCAGACCATGATCTGATTCAAACATGGTAGGGTTATGCTCAACAAAGTTCAAGGAGTGGCAGTTCTGTTTGTTGAGATTGTGGCAACCTCTCTGTGTGTGATTCTAGTATCAAGAGGTCATCTGTTGATCGTTTCTGAAGGAGATAAGTTCTTAGGCAAGGGTCTGTTGAAAAGAGGATGAAATTTGTGAAGAATACTAGTAGTACAAATGTCAGACACAATGTTATGACATTCTACTTCTGGTGTAAGTATTTAGTGTGAGGAACAAATTTGCTATAATGAGTGTGTTCAGCAGGATTGTTGAATAGAGGGTGCGGCTCTTGAAGATATGAAGATGAGTCTTATATTTTCCATTCATCATTTCAAGCTTATTCCGTCGGGGAAGCTCAGACTATCTCGGATAGGGGGAGTAACTTATTTTGTCAAGAAAAATTCTTGGTTAAAAATACTTTTACATCATGAAGAAAATGTGATACTTTTGTCAGTTATTTGAATGGTTCAAGTTAAACATGTGCAACTGGTAACCACTATTCCTTCTCTACACTAATGAGGTAGTTGTGTGCTAACAGTCTCAATGTGTCCAAAAACAACAGAAGTCTATGTCTATGACTAGTGAGTAAGTAGGGAGTCTGTTAATTGGTCCAAATGATGCTCTGTCTTAATCTTTTATGGAATCTTGGGCTATGTGCCTGAAGGAAAGAAAAGTGACAATGTCTGACAAAATGTCATGACATGTTTAAAGACATTGAATCTTCAAAGTCAAACAAGAAAATATGAATTGAAGTTTATCTACCACATCAACGGTCGGTGTAAAGTTCATTCAATAACTATGCATGCACTGGTAATTCAAGATAACTCCTATCAGAAAAACAGTCAAAATCTGCTTTGGAAAGAGTAATAGCTTTTGGAACTGTTTCCTAATTAACCGTTTGACCATTGAACAAGACCAAAGACCATCCTTATTTCCTATAATCTTCATTTTCTATATAATAGCATCTCCGTGAATTGCAGAAATCAAACTCTCTCAAAATGTCGTTCGTGTGCGTTCTTGTGAGTCGAGTCTGGGTTTGGTATTATGATGGGTTGCTATACCAAAACCATCTCAAAAAAAGAAAAACACGGGTTGGGGATGTTGATGGTCTCTACCATGGGTTTTTCTGCAATAACAACAAAGATGTTCCACTATATACAACCTTCAGTATAGGAATCATTTTCGTTGTGATTTGTGATCTGAGTTATGAACACAAATTGTGATTTGTGTTCTGAGTTAAAGGGAATAACGGCAAGTATCCAGTCTTTGTTCTCTTGAGAACTCGAGCTAGGAGTGGATTTCTTGACACAGACAACAAGTATCTCTCAGGATCTATTGTTATATCCAATTGCAATATATGACATATCGTCGGTCTTTGTCATATTATGGCTAAAAAGGGGAAGAGATACAGATGCTGATTTTGCTACTGAAAGCAAAAAATGACCAAGTCCTTGTTGTCTAGAAAGTTGAAGTTGCTGCTGACTGTTACAAGAATGGTTTTAGCCAAAATAAGACAAAGGGGGAGATTGTTGATGCTCTGTCTGTCGTGTATTATTGTCTAATGTTTGGCTAAAACATATAATAGCAGCAAATGGTCAAAATGTGAATCTTCTGATGTCTTGCGAGAGCATGTTCTGATGTTGCATACTTGAACCTTCTGAGTCAGTGCTTCTTGCGCTGAATTATGCATACTCATCATATATTTCCTGAAGTGGAAAATGCATAGGATTAGAGTACCACATTGTCTTATACAAAATTCATATACATTGTTATCATCAAAACTAAGAATATTGATCAGAACAATTCTTGTTCTAACAAATATTATGTAATCCTATGTGGCGCATATTTAAAGGTCAAAAGAATAATTGAAGAATCAGATCAGAAGATTGAAGATTTAGGAAGAATCAGATCAGAAGATTGAAGATTCAGCAGTTTATAATTTAGGAAACTCATGATTGAAAGACCTTATTTGTGGAAGAATATTTTTTGCATATTTGTAATAGCAAAATGCTGCGATTTATAAGCCCAAATCCAATTGGGATCAGGTTATAAATAGGAAACTTTTGTAACCTAGTTAGAGATAGAAAACCTGGTTTTAACGATGTAGTCATTAGGGTTTCTATAGGTAGACCACCCAGGTTGTGGGATGGCTGCCTTGTCCTTCTCAAAACCTGTAGGTTAGAGAAGTGATTGTCCTCACTTGAAACCTGTAGGTAAGAGTTGAGTATTGTAAGCTTGATTGAAGCTGTGAAGCAAGATCGAGTATGTGTTCATTGTTAATTGTGTAAATAGCTGTTGCAGGGTTGTAACAGTTAGGTATCACTAGGGAGTGAGCAGAGGTTTTCTTATCTTGGATGGAGTTCTGAGATAAAGATTGTATTGGGTAGTGTTATACCCCAAAATTTGCCCGCATCTTTTTTCAAGAAAGCTCCAATCTGAAAATTAAGAGTCTCATATAATCATGGATTTTTATTTCAACAAATATCCTGACATATGAAATACTTAGTTTTTTAGAATTTTTCTTATACAGTAATTTGGCTTGCAGTTGAATTTATTCTTACGCAAACGCCAAATACTGTTTATTACTTCACACATGCTATTTATTTATTTACAGATAAATAGTACTGACACAATTGGTACAGAGTTAAATCTTTTTGCAGGCGCGGAATCAGGAAACTCAGACTGTACTGGTAACAGTCAGTTGACAGCCAAACTGCTGGCAGTACAATTCTCAGTGATTTGTACCATCAATCAAATCAATCTTTCACAATTCAAAATTCCAAGATTTTTGTTCTAGAAGTCTTCTGAATATCACGCGATTAGCAGAGACTCAACACTGCACCAAAATCAGGTACGCTTAACTGTCTCCTACACAAACAGTCCCTGACTAGGGTTTTCTTGTTTTTACAAGAGAAACAAGTTTTTGAGACCTCAAATGGATTTCATGCACATCCATATATCTCAAAGTACCATCATACAAATTTTCAAACTTCAATTCACTCAGACGCACCGTCAGCAGCTCAAACAGTCAACAGACGACCCGTTTGACCCAAAAAGTCAACAGACAATCAAAAATGAAATTTTTTGTCAAAGTCCATATTTTGTCAAAGGATTCATCATTTGATCATTGGATGATCATAATTCATCAAGGAAAGATAAAAAATCAACAAAACCCTAAGATTCAAAATTAGGGTTTTTGATTGAAAAGTCAACTCAACTTTGACTGGTCATAACTCTCTCATCCTTCATCAAAAAAATTCAAACCAAAGCTCATTTTGAAGGAAATTCAATTATCTTTCAAATGCAATTGATCCCATGATCATTGGATTCACCATTTGAAAAATATGACCAAAGACATTACAGGTCATTTTCAAAGTCAACAAAAAGACACTTTTTTCAAAAGGACACACAAGGAGCATCAAAAATCATTTTGACATGAGACCAAAGACATTGGTTAGAGGACTCTTTGAGGTTTCCAAAAAGTGCAAGAACTCCTTCATATGACAAAAATTGAGGGATTTACACCTTGTTGAAGTTGGCTAAATTTTGGGAAAATGCATGAAACCAACATTGCTCAAAAATGTATTTTTTTCCAAATGGGGCCAAGTTTTCATAGTTCAAACATCATTTCCATAATATTATGGGCCTCCCACGACCAAGACAAGGCCCACACCTTTTTTTATCCATTTTTTGCTTAATTTTATCTTATTTTAAGATTAAATTAAAATAAAAATGAATGGATAATGGGTAGGTTACAATCCAAGCATGACTCACCCAAGGAATCTCTGATTTTCTGCAGAGAATTGAAGAGCAAGGCAAGAGCATTGAAGAGAAGAAGACTTGGTCGATAATTCAAAGGTTTTTAATATAAAAAATCAAGAATTCCACAAAGGCAACTAGATGCTTCTTGGCTTCAATTCTAAGCACAACATAGTCCATATAAAGGCTATAACACTTCACAATCAAAAGAGACAGAAATCAGAGCCATTCTTATGCTTGTACCATGCTTGTAACCACTTAAACTTTTCAAAGAAATTTCAAATTCGAATTTTTAATTTCAGTCAATTTCAATACAAACTAAGCATTCAAACATCATCTCTGAGCTTCACTGAAACTATTCCAATCAATTGCAAGTCTTAAACCTCACTGAATCGAGCTACACAGGTCACGATTTGCTCAAACTAAAACTGACTTGTATCTCATAACACAAGCATATCTAGCACGATGTAGACATATATTTGAACTTGGTGTGGTGTGTAGATCATTTCTGGAACTTTAATTGAGTTTTAGACGCTTACACACGAAGTTACCATTCTAGGATTCATAATCTCAAAATTAGGGCTTTCTGAAATAGGCAAAATTAGAGGATCTAAGTGGTACCATTGAGTTCGTATGGATCAGACGAGTTGAATGGAGAGGTCACGCCAAATTTATTTTTAGGTTTACCCCTATTCGTTATTTTGCAGGTCTGAAGCTCATCAATTACAACGCTCTTTTCATAAAAGCGCTGTAAAAGGTCCTAGCGAGAGGTTGAAGATGATGAGGTTGTTAGAACAAGATTTGTTCTGATCAATTATCTTAGTTTTGATGATAACAATAATATGAATTTTGCTTAAGATAATATGGTACTCTAATCCAATGCAATTTCCTTTTCAGGAAATATATAAAGAGTATGCATAATTCAGCGCTCAGAAGCTTTGTCTCAAAGGGTTCAGCATGCAACATCAGAACATGGTCTGGCAAGACATCAGAAGATGGTCGAAGCAGAATCAGAACATGGGTCTATGGAAGCATCAGAAGAACATGAGATCAGAAGCACTGAAGTTCTGATGGTATCACGCACAGAAGCACTTCAAGGTCAGAAGATCAGAAGATGCTTTGCACCAAGCTGTTTGACTCTGATGATATTCAAACGTTGTATTCACAAACATCAAATCAGAAGGAAGTACAAGTGGCAAGCTACGCTGACTGACAAAAGGAACGTTAAAAGCTATTAAAGGCAACGTCAGTAGACACAGCGTGAACAAGGCTCGAGGTAGTTGACAAAAGCGTATAACATTAAATACGATGCTGTACGGAACACGCAAAGCATTAAATGCACTCAACGGTCATCTTCTCCAACGCCTATAAATATGAAGTTCTGATGAGAAGCAAGGTTAACGATTCTGAACAAAACAACTCATATTAACTTGCTGAAACTCTGTTCTACTCAAAGCTCAGAATCTTCATCTTCATCAAAGCTCACTACATTGCTGTTGTAATATATTAGTGAGATTAAGCTTAAACGTTAAGAGAAATATCACAGTTTGTGATTATAGCTTTTAAGAAGCAATTGTAATACTCTTAGAATTGATTACATTAAGTTGTAAGGAACTAGAGTGATCGTGTGGATCAGAATACTCTAGGAAGTCTTAGAGGTTATCTAAGCAGGTTGTAACTAGAGTGATCGTGTGGATCAGAATACTCTAGAAAGTCTTAGAGGGTATCTAAGCAGTTGTTCCTGGAGTGATCAGTGTGTGATCAGAAGACTCTGGAAGACTTAGTTGCTGACTAAGTGGAGAACCATTGTAATCCGTGCGATTAGTGGATTAAATCCTCAGTTGAGGTAAATCATCTCTGCGGGGGTGGACTGGAGTAGTTTAGTTAACAACGAACCAGGATAAAAATAACTGTGCAATTTATTTTTATCTGTCAAGTTTTTAAAGCTACACTTATTCAAACCCCCCCTTTCTAAGTGTTTTTCTATCCTTCAATTGGTATCAGAGCGCCGGTTCTAAGGTGCAAGCACTTAACCGTGTTTAGAAAAGATTCAGGAAGAGAAAAACGCTTCAGTAAAAGATGGCTGATGAAACTGCAAAATCTACACCTACATCTGGCTCTGCTGAGCAACACAACGGTAACAATGGTTATACTAGACCGCCGGTATTTGATGGTGAAAACTTTGAATACTGGAAAGATAAACTGGAAAGTTACTTTCTTGGTCTAGATGGTGATCTATGGGATCTTCTGATGGATGGTTACAAACATCCGGTAAATGCCAGTGGCGTAAAGCTGACAAGGCAAGAAATGAGTGATGATCAGAAGAAGCTTTTCAGGAATCATCATAAATGCAGAACTGTTTTGCTGAATGCTATCTCTCATGCTGAGTATGAGAAGATATCTAACAGGGAAACGACCTATGACATATATGAGTCCTTGAAAATGACTCATGAAGGAAATGCTCAAGTCAAGGAGACTAAAGCTCTCGCTTTAATCCAGAAGTATGAAGCCTTCAAGATGGAGGATGATGGAGACATTGAAAAGATGTTTTCAAGATTTCAAACTCTTACTGCTGGATTGAGAGTTCTTGACAAGGGATACACCAAGGCTGATCACGTAAAGAAGATCATCAGAAGCTTACCCAGAAGATGGGGTCCTATGGTGACTGCATTCAAGATTGCAAAGAATCTGAATGAAGTTTCTCTGGAAGAGCTTATCAGTGCCTTGAGAAGCCATGAAATAGAGCTGGACGCAAATGAGCCTCAAAAGAAAGGTAAGTCTATTGCATTAAAATCCAATATCAAGAAATGCACTAACGCTTTTCAGGCTAGAGAAGAAGATCCTGAAGAATCAGAATCTGAAGAAGAAGATGAACTGTCCTTGGAAGAACAAGCAAAGGAAGTTCAGAGGCGTCAGAAGTTCAAAGAAATTTGAACGTGGAGAATCTTCTGATGACAGAAGATCTGACAAGAAGAAGGTCATGTGCTATGAATGCAATGAGCCTGGACACTTCAAGAATGAATGTCCAAAACTTCAGAAGGAAAATCCCAAGAAGAAGTTTCATAAGAAGAAAGGTCTTATGGCAACCTGGGATGAGTCAGAAGATGACTCAGACTCTGAAGATGAGCAGGCTAACTGTGCGCTGATGGCGACAGAAGATGACGGATCAGAATCTACATCAGAATCAGATTCTGAAGAGGTATTTTCTGAACTTACTAGAGATGAGTTAGTTTCCGGTCTAACTGAACTTCTGGAATTCAAGTCTCAGATTAGTCTCAAATACAAAAAGCTGAAAAAGCTATTTGAATTTGAAACAAAGAAGCTTGAGTTGGAGAATTCTGAATTAAAAGAAAAACTTTTAAAATTATCCAATAATGTTGGATCTCCTTCTGATTCAGAAAAATCCACTCCTAGTCTAAACCATATTCTGAAAGAATATGATTTAAGTTTCAGGAAGTTCTTATCTAGAAGTATTGGCAGAAGTCAGCTAGCTTCTATGATATATGCTGTGTCTGGAAACAAAAGAGTCGGCATTGGTTTTAAGGGTGAAACCCCATACAAACTTGAACCTGTTGATGAAATGAAATTCACATACAAGCCATTGTATGATCAGTTCAAGTATGGCCACTCCCATGATATTAGGCACACTTCACATGCTCAAAGTTTTCACATAACACACACCAAAAAGCATGTGACACAACCTAGGAAATATCATGAAACTCACATTAAAAATTATCATGCTGTTCCTCCTATTGCTTACAATGTTAAACCCAAGTTCAATCAGAACTTGAGAAAATCTAACAAGAAAGGACCCAAGAAGATGTGGGTACCTAAGGATAAGATTATTCCTATTGCAGATATCCTTGGCTGCAAAAAGGACAAAGCACAACATGTCGTGGTACCTGGACTCTGGATGCTCACGACACATGACAGGAAGAAGGTCTATGTTCCAAGACCTGGTGCTTAAGTCTGGAGGAGAAGTCAAGTTTGGAGGAGATCAGAAGGGCAAGATAATTGGCTCTGGAACTATAAAGTCTGGTAACTCTCCTTCCATTTCTAATGTACTTCTTGTAGAAGGATTAACACATAACCTCTTATCTATCAGTCAATTGAGTGACAATGGTTATGATATAATCTTTAATCAAAAGTCTTGCAAGGCTGTAAATCAGAAGGATGGCTCAATTCTATTTACAGGCAAGAGGAAGAACAACATTTATAAGACAGATCTGCAAGATCTTATGAGTCAGAAGATGACTTGTCTTATGTCTGTTTCTGAAGAGCAGTGGGTCTGGCACAGAAGATTAGGTCATGCTAGTTTGAGAAAGATTTCTCAGATTAACAAACTGGATCTTGTCAGAGGACTCCCTAATCTGAAATTCAAATCAGATGCTCTTTGTGAAGCATGTCAGAAGGGCAAGTTCTCCAAACCTGCATTCAAGTCCAAGAATGTTGTTTCTACCTCAAGGCCATTAGAACTCTTGCACATTGATCTGTTTGGCCCAGTCAAAACAGCATCTGTCAGAGGGAAGAAATATGGATTAGTCATCGTAGATGATTATAGCCGCTGGACGTGGGTAAAATTCTTGAAACACAAGGATGAGTCTCATTCAGTGTTCTTTGATTTCTGCATTTAGATTCAATCTGAAAAAGAGTGTAAAATCATAAAGGTCAGAAGTGATCATGGTGGTGAATTTGAGAACAGATCCTTTGAAGAATTCTTCAAAGAAAATGGCATTGCCCATGATTTCTCTTGTCCTAGAACTCCACAGCAAAATGGAGTTGTAGAACGAAAGAATAGGACTCTGCAAGAAATGGCCAGAACCATGATCAATGAAACCACTATGGCTAAGCATTTCTGGGCAGAAGCAATAAACACTGCATGCTATATTCAGAATAGAATCTCTATCAGACCTATTCTAAATAAGACTCCTTATGAATTGTGGAAGAATATAAAGCCCAACATTTCATATTTCCATCCTTTTGGATGTGTATGCTTTATTCTGAACACTAAAGATCATCTTGGTAAGTTTGATTCCAAAGCACAAAAATGTTTCCTTCTTGGATATTCTGAACGCTCAAAAGGCTACAGAGTATACAATACTGAAACATTGATTGTAGAAGAATCAATCAATATCAGGTTTGATGATAAGCTTGGTTCTGAAAAACCAAAGCAGTTTGATAATTTTGCAGATTGTGATATTGATTTATCAGAAGTTGTTGAGCCAAGAAGCAACGCATCAGAAGCAGAGCTTCTCAGAAGCAAAGAATCTGAAGATCAAGTATCAGCTTCTCTGGAGAATCTAAGCATTTCTGAGGAACCATCTGTCAGAAGATCATCCAGACTCATCTCTGGTCATTCAGAAGATGTCATTCTTGGAAAGAAGGATGATCCAATCAGAACAAGAGCATTCCTTAAGAACAATGCAGACTGTCAATTAGGTCTTGTATCTTTGATCGAGCCAACTTCTGTTGATCATGCTCTAGAAGATCCAGACTGGATAATTGCTATGCAAGAAGAACTGAATCAGTTTACAAGGAATGATGTTTGGGATCTTGTTCCTAGACCAGATGGATTCAATATAATCGGTACAAAATGGGTCTTCAGAAACAAGCTCAGTGAGAAAGGTGAAGTGGTAAGGAACAAAGCCAGACTGGTGGCTCAGGGTTATAGTCAGCAAGAAGGGATTGACTATACAGAAACCTTTGCACCAGTGGCCAGGTTAGAATCTATTCGTCTATTAATTTCATTTGCCACTCAACATAACATCACTCTCTATCAGATGGATGTTAAGAGTGCCTTCTTAAATGGTTATATAGATGAAGAAGTTTATGTCCATCAACCTCCTGGTTTTGAAGACTCTATGTCTCCTAATCATGTTTTTAAACTAAAGAAATTGTAACATCCCGATTTTATTAATATTTTTATTAATTATATTAGTAATTATACTATTTGGTATTTTTTAATATTATTTATTTATTTAGTTATTATGTGATATAATAATTATTTGAAATATTTAATTGTACGTGTGTTTGTGTTATTTGGGTTAATTAAGTTGTATGAGATATATAATTAATTGGGCCTTAGTAGTAGAAACGTAATAGATGGATTATGGGTTAAGCCCATTAAGAGAAAAGAGATAGTAAGAGGAGAAAATTAGGGTTTTAGAGGTTGAGTCTCATAACTTATTTTTGGGGAGAAAGGAAAAATAGAAAAGAGAAGAGAAAGAAGGGAGGAGCACTTGAGAGAAGTAGCAAATTATGGAGGAAGCCTTAATTTTCGCAGCAAGTTTCAGCATAGAGTCACCTTGCCAAATCGGGCATATCTCTGAATCTAACCGTTGGATCGTCATGGTACTTGGACACAATGTTCCTGACTCATAGAGGTAACTTCTGACCGGAGCGATTTTGATTTTGAGAGTTTTAAGTTCGTCTGATAAGCTGATTCCCGAACTGGTGTTTAGGTGTGTTTCCAATTGATGTTAGAAAGAATTTCTTTTGGAGAAAAACTTAGAGCTATGATGAAAGAGTCCATATTTACCAAGGTAAGGGTGGGGTTCGAATTATATAACCGGGAATATGATGATTGTATGTGAGATTAGGTGTATTTAGTTATCCGAAATTAATTGAAAATTATAGAGGTAGTTCGTATATGCTAGTAGGTGATTGTAATCGGCTTGTTTTGTGAATTATGATAAGTACGTTGTGTTGTTATTTCTTTGTGATTTATGAGCGATGTGTATATTGTTGTTGTTTTATGCGAAGTTGAAGTATGTTTCAGTGACGATGTATACCTCTATTTATTGGTATAGCGACGATATAGGCTTATGCCTTTTGTGACGATGATGTTGTTGTATGTGTTTGTTGCATTCATATACATATGCATTTTGGCGATGGCCTGGATTGGCAAATTAGTGACGAAGGCTTATGCCTTGATGCCTCGGTTTAACTGGCAATTAGCGATGGGGGCTGAAGCCCTGGGTACCACATGCATGGTCATAGTTGTGTCGCATTTTGAGTCGTTGTGAAGTTAATGTTGATATGAGTTGATGTTGATATAAGTTGTGTTGGTTTGAGTTGCGAAATAATTATTGTAATTATTGTGATAATAGTTGTTGCTGATGGTTGTTATAATTGTTGTTATAACTTGTTGCTAGATGTTATTATAATTGTTGTTTGAAGGTGGTGATAATCTTATGATCTGATCTAATATATTAATTATCATACTTTTGTTTATATCTTTCGATATCTCACCCCTTCTGAATGATGTTTCCCTTACCGTGGGAAACTGACAGGTACTCAAGATAGCGGTGGAAGTTTTGAAGTGATTTTATGAAGTCTTTAATTGCTGTTAGCCGAGTTGGTGTATTGCTCTGATACGTAGCACTCGGGGGGATAAAACGATTGTTTTAATTATTATTTCTTTTGCTGAATTTTTATATGATTTTGGTCTAAATTGTAACTTAAAGTTACCGTACAATGATGCTACGACTTGATTTGAATAGTTATGAAGTTTGTTGATTCCGCTGCGAGTTAATTATTGAATTTAAACAAAGTGATTTTTAGTAATGATTTGATTATCGTTTTAAATTTCTGTGCTATGTATCTATATGAAGGCAAATAAGCCGTAACTGTTTTTGAAATGACGAATATGTGATACCTCAAATGAACTTGTTTGGAATTTATACTCTGATTTTCCGTATAATTTATCGGATAGATTTGGGGTGTTACATTAGTGGTATCAGAGCAGGTCGGTCCGTCCGGCCAGAGTCGTCTAATTGTTGTTTATCCCTTAGTACGCGACAAGTGTGTACAACACTGTCGGTACTTTTTGTTTTTGATTGCTTGTTGCAGGAGTTGGTTTGAAACTAAGTGGGGGAGAAGTTGTGCTTATCCGTTATGATTCGGTTGTAAGTTTGTTGGTGCTTCGGTAGCGAAGGACGCCTGAATATGGAAATAAGAACTGCGTATGCGTTTGGTGTTGAATAGGTTGCTGAGGACGATGAAGGGAGATTGTATAACCAGATGTAAGCAAGTGGTAGCTATTGCTACGTTGTAAGATGTTTCAAGATATTGCTAAAATGGTTGGCAAGCTAGTAAGGATTATGTTGCAATCGTATTAGAAGATTGATGGAATAAGTACTAGATTTAAACCGTGACCGGGTTGTCGTTTGATCGAAGGATTGGATGTGAAGGATGTGTTAAGTATGGTGATGTCGTATAGATTTTCGAGGACGAAAATATTCTAAGTGGGGGAGAGTTGTAACATCCCGATTTTATTAATATTTTTATTAATTATATTAGTAATTATACTATTTGGTATTTTTTAATATTATTTATTTATTTAGTTATTATGTGATATAATAATTATTTGAAATATTTAATTGTACGTGTGTTTGTGTTATTTGGGTTAATTAAGTTGTATGAGATATATAATTAATTGGGCCTTAGTAGTAGAAACGTAATAGATGGATTATGGGTTAAGCCCATTAAGAGAAAAGAGATAGTAAGAGGAGAAAATTAGGGTTTTAGAGGTTGAGTCTCATAACTTATTTTTGGGGAGAAAGGAAAAATAGAAAAGAGAAGAGAAAGAAGGGAGGAGCACTTGAGAGAAGTAGCAAATTATGGAGGAAGCCTTAATTTTCGCAGCAAGTTTCAGCATAGAGTCACCTTGCCAAATCGGGCATATCTCTGAATCTAACCGTTGGATCGTCATGGTACTTGGACACAATGTTCCTGACTCATAGAGGTAACTTCTGACCGGAGCGATTTTGATTTTGAGAGTTTTAAGTTCGTCTGATAAGCTGATTCCCGAACTGGTGTTTAG
Source organism: Vicia villosa (assembly GCF_029867415.1). Classification (NCBI taxonomy): domain Eukaryota; kingdom Viridiplantae; phylum Streptophyta; class Magnoliopsida; order Fabales; family Fabaceae; genus Vicia; species Vicia villosa. The sequence continues at coordinate 94,461,844 of NC_081184.1, read as the reverse complement.
GTGTGTTTCCAATTGATGTTAGAAAGAATTTCTTTTGGAGAAAAACTTAGAGCTATGATGAAAGAGTCCATATTTACCAAGGTAAGGGTGGGGTTCGAATTATATAACCGGGAATATGATGATTGTATGTGAGATTAGGTGTATTTAGTTATCCGAAATTAATTGAAAATTATAGAGGTAGTTCGTATATGCTAGTAGGTGATTGTAATCGGCTTGTTTTGTGAATTATGATAAGTACGTTGTGTTGTTATTTCTTTGTGATTTATGAGCGATGTGTATATTGTTGTTGTTTTATGCGAAGTTGAAGTATGTTTCAGTGACGATGTATACCTCTATTTATTGGTATAGCGACGATATAGGCTTATGCCTTTTGTGACGATGATGTTGTTGTATGTGTTTGTTGCATTCATATACATATGCATTTTGGCGATGGCCTGGATTGGCAAATTAGTGACGAAGGCTTATGCCTTGATGCCTCGGTTTAACTGGCAATTAGCGATGGGGGCTGAAGCCCTGGGTACCACATGCATGGTCATAGTTGTGTCGCATTTTGAGTCGTTGTGAAGTTAATGTTGATATGAGTTGATGTTGATATAAGTTGTGTTGGTTTGAGTTGCGAAATAATTATTGTAATTATTGTGATAATAGTTGTTGCTGATGGTTGTTATAATTGTTGTTATAACTTGTTGCTAGATGTTATTATAATTGTTGTTTGAAGGTGGTGATAATCTTATGATCTGATCTAATATATTAATTATCATACTTTTGTTTATATCTTTCGATATCTCACCCCTTCTGAATGATGTTTCCCTTACCGTGGGAAACTGACAGGTACTCAAGATAGCGGTGGAAGTTTTGAAGTGATTTTATGAAGTCTTTAATTGCTGTTAGCCGAGTTGGTGTATTGCTCTGATACGTAGCACTCGGGGGGATAAAACGATTGTTTTAATTATTATTTCTTTTGCTGAATTTTTATATGATTTTGGTCTAAATTGTAACTTAAAGTTACCGTACAATGATGCTACGACTTGATTTGAATAGTTATGAAGTTTGTTGATTCCGCTGCGAGTTAATTATTGAATTTAAACAAAGTGATTTTTAGTAATGATTTGATTATCGTTTTAAATTTCTGTGCTATGTATCTATATGAAGGCAAATAAGCCGTAACTGTTTTTGAAATGACGAATATGTGATACCTCAAATGAACTTGTTTGGAATTTATACTCTGATTTTCCGTATAATTTATCGGATAGATTTGGGGTGTTACAGAAATCGTTGTATGGATTGAAACAAGCTCCCAGAGCTTGGTATGAACGCTTAAGTTCTTTCCTTCTGGATAATGGTTTCACTAGAGGAAAAGTGGACACTACTCTCTTTTGTAAAACCTTTAAAAGGGATATTTTAATTTGTCAAATATATGTAGATGATATTATTTTTGGAACATCTAATGCTACACTTGGAAAGGAGTTTGCTGAGTCTATGCAGGCTGAGTTTGAAATGAGCATGATGGGAGAACTCAAGTATTTCCTTGGAATACAAATAAATCAAACATCAGAAGGAACGTATGTTCACCAAACCAAGTATGTGAAGGAACTTCTGAAGAAGTTTAATCTTCTAGACTGCAAAGAAGCCAAAACTCCTATGCATCCAACATGCATCCTAGGTAAGGATGAGGTAAGTAAGAAGGTAGATCAGAAGTTATACAGAGGTATGATTGGATCTCTTCTATATTTGACTGCTTCTAGACCTGACATTCTGTTCAGTGTTTGTTTGTGTGCTAGATTCCAATCAGATCCTAGAGAATCTCATTTAACTGCTGTTAAGAGAATTCTAAGGTATCTGAAAGGTACTACTAATGTTGGCTTAGTTTACAGAAAATCTAAAGAATACAACTTAGTAGGATTCTGCGATGCTGACTATGCTGGAGACAGAATTGAAAGAAAGAGTACTTCAGGAAGTTGCCAATTTCTTGGAAGTCATTTGATCTCCTGGTATAGCAAGAAGCAAGCAACTATTGCTCTATCAACAACAGAAGCAGAATATGTCGCTGCTGCTGGTTGCAGTACACAGATGCTCTGGATAAAGAGTCAGTTAGAAGATTATCAGATATATGAGAGTAACATTCCTATATTCTGTGATAATACTTCTGCTATATGTTTATCTAAGAATCCTATTCTTCATTCAAAGGCTAAACATATTGAGATTAAACATCATTTCATAAGGGACTATGTTCAGAAGGGTGTTATATCTTTAAACTTTGTGGATACAGACCATCAATGGGCTGATATCTTTACAAAACCCCTGGCTGAAGATAGGTTTAAGTTCATTCTGAAGAACATCAGTATGGATTTATGCCCAGAATGAGAAGATGAGAAGTTCTTACGTATGAGTATCTTCTGAAATGAATGTGGATTTTTTTTAATCAGAAGTTCTGATTGAAATCTTTTAGAAATTATGATTCGGTTATTACTAACGTTTCATTGTCTAAGTTGATTCAGAACCTCTTTTAAAGCAAAACAGCTGTAACGTTTTATCTCGGGATGGTAAACCTGTCGTTATTGTTCATGGATAAGCGCGCGTGCAGTTGAAGGGACGCCGACCATAGGTAACTGTGCTAGTCACCTCATTTGTCTTTATTATCTCTCCTCATGTCACGTAACATTAAATGCTATCCATCATTTGTTTCATTTTATTTTCTTTTAAATACTCTTCAAACGCTTCTCCTTCCCTCTTATATTTTCTCTATTACACTCTGTCTTTGTTCTCCTTCTCTATCTCTTTGCATTCCTCATCAAGTTTTTTCTCTCTCTCCTGTTTTTTTTTTCTCTTGCTCAAACAAAGTTTTTTTTAAAAATCCTAGTTCAAACCTAGCGTTCATCTTGAATCCTTTGTCTGGATCTCTTAATCATGCTCTAAGCCTGTTGAAGATCTATGACTCAAAGGCGGCAGATCTCTGCATATCTCGGGATGGCTCTCCTAATACCTCTCAAGACAGACCTCTTCTTTGATGTTGTTATCAACTTTCACCCAAAGACAGAAGACTTTCTTGAGTTATGGGAAGAGGTTAAGAATGATATTCTTAACTTCTATGTTAAGAGAAAGCCCCGTTTGCAACAGCAGTTCTCTGTCTGTGAACTGTCCCTCTCTTCCTCTTTGGTCTCTTGGATCTCTCCTACAGTGGAGGTTCTAGTCTGGAAGACAAGAAGACCACAGGGTCTCTTGATGGGTTGACACAGAATGTGTCTTGCTAGGGTTTTGTTTTTAATTTTTGTAGTCATTTCCTCTTGGGATGACTTTTTATGTATTTGCTAGGAATGTTTCTCATCTTGTTAAACATAAGAACCTTTTGTAATATCTTTTGATTATCAATGAAAAGTTTCTTTGTTTTTACATTCCAGTGATTTTATTTGTCGTTTTATTCATCTGAATCTTTTGAAATATTCTTTTTGATGTTATGACAAAAAGGGGGAGAAGATAAATGATAAATGATTTGATTAATCTATCAGTTGCTGGGTAAAGCTCCCACACATTTACTAACAAGAACTGCAAGTTCTATATGGTATAAATGATTTGATTAATCTATCAGTTGCTCGGTAAAGCTCCCACATATTTACTAACAAGAACTGCAAGTTCTATATGGTTTAAGTGTTTTGCAGGTATAAAGAAGTGAAGAGAATCTTCAAAGCAAACACAAGAAGCAAAACCATAAGAAGTGTTATTCTGTAAAAAGAATAAGCTCATGGAAACTGAAGCAAGCTAAGAGCTGTCAAGCTTCAGAAATCAGAAGCAAAGAATAAATCAGAAGCACAAATAATAGAATTTGATCCATATTTGTCTATTTGCTCTGACAAAATTCTATTTGCTCTGATACATTATTTTAGCCTATATGGCTCTGATACATATCATGTGTTCTAATATACATTTTATGTTCTAACTCGTTCATGCTGACTTTTGTCGTTTAGTTTTTGTTCTGTAACATTTCAGGATGTAGAGATGCTCTGATGATGCTCTGGTACATTCAACAATGTTCTGATACAAATCTAGCATGAAGTGATGTTGGTAGAAATTCAAAGCTCTGAAGCTATCCGAGGGAAGCAGAAATCAGAAGCTGTGAATGTTCTAAAGATCCAGAAAACTCAAGTTCTGAAGCTGTCCTAAATGGAAGCAGAAATCAGAAGCTGTGAATGTTCTGAAGATCAAAGAAATTCAAGTTCTGAAGCTGTCCTAAATGGAAGCAGAAATCAGAAGCTGTGAATGTTCTAAAGATCAAAGAAATTCAAGTTCTGAAGCTGTCCTAGATGGAAGCAGGAATCAGAAGCTGTGAGTGTTCTAGGGATCTAAAGAAATTCTAGTTCTGAAGCTGTCCAATGGAAGCAGAAGTCAGAAGCTATGAATTCTCTGAAGACAGAAGCTTATGTGATCGTCTCTACCGAAATAATCAGGGAAGTCTTTTATTAAAGTTCTTCGAGTATTTATTTCAGGGGGAGATTATTTATCTCAGGGGGAGATTGTTAATCTCAGGGGGAGACATATTCATATGCTTATGCTATAGCTGTGTAATTTGTCTTTTGCCGTCTGCTCTTTCTGATCGCAAATTCATATCATTTATATATGTTTTTGTCATCATCAAAAAGGGGGAGATTGTTAGAACAAGATTTGTTCTGATCAATTATCTTAGTTTTGATGATAACAATAATATGAATTTTGCTTAAGATAATATGGTACTCTAATCCAATGCAATTTCCTTTTCAGGAAATATATAAAGAGTATGCATAATTCAGCGCTCAGAAGCTTTGTCTCAAAGGGTTCAGCATGCAACATCAGAACATGGTCTGGCAAGACATCAGAAGATGGTCGAAGCAGAATCAGAACATGGGTCTATGGAAGCATCAGAAGAACATGAGATCAGAAGCACTGAAGTTCTGATGGTATCACGCACAAAAGCACTTCAAGGTCAGAAGATCAGAAGATGCTTTGCACCAAGCTGTTTTACTCTGATGATATTCAAACGTTGTATTCACAAACATCAGATCAGAAGGAAGTACAAGTGGCAAGCTACGCTGACTGACAAAAGGAACGTTAAAAGCTATTAAAGGCAACGTCAGTAGACACAGCGTGAACAAGGCTCGAGGTAGTTGACAAAAGCGTATAACATTAAATGCGATGCTGTACGGAACACGCAAAGCATTAAATGCACTCAACGGTCATCTTCTCCAACGCCTATAAATATGAAGTTCTGATGAGAAGCAAGGTTAACGATTCTGAACAAAACAACTCATATTAACTTGCTGAAACTCTGTTCTACTCAAAGCTCAGAATCTTCATCTTCATCAAAGCTCACTACATTGCTGTTGTAATATATTAGTGAGATTAAGCTTAAACGTTAAGAGAAATATCACAGTTTGTGATTATAGCTTTTAAGAAGCAATTGTAATACTCTTAGAATTGATTACATTAAGTTGTAAGGAACTAGAGTGATCGTGTGGATCAGAATACTCTAGGAAGTCTTAGAGGTTATCTAAGCAGGTTGTAACTAGAGTGATCGTGTGGATCAGAATACTCTAGAAAGTCTTAGAGGGTATCTAAGCAGTTGTTCCTGGAGTGATCAGTGTGTGATCAGAAGACTCTGGAAGACTTAGTTGCTGACTAAGTGGAGAACCATTGTAATCCGTGCGATTAGTGGATTAAATCCTCAGTTGAGGTAAATCATCTCTGCGGGGGTGGACTGGAGTAGTTTAGTTAACAACGAACCAGGATAAAAATAACTGTGCAATTTATTTTTATCTGTCAAGTTTTTAAAGCTACACTTATTCAAACCCCCCCCCCCCCTTTCTAAGTGTTTTTCTATCCTTCAGAGGTGTCCCTACCTCATTGGACAGCCAGCGCGCGCGTTCTTTTGAATTTTCCACTAATCCAGTGCTTTGCAGGTGTATTGATGGCCATGTGTCTCAATATCTAAGCCTTTAGATTCACTTTCCAGCTCATCCAATGCACCTGACACGCCAGTCCATACCATGGACTCTCCAATCAACCACATCTGATTAGTATCCTTTTATTTTCTATTTTATTTTAATTTTCTTTGCAAAATTAATTAAAAATAGTTTTAAAAATCCGAAAAATACACAAAAAATATTTTTAGACTTCTAAAATAATATATTATTTTCTGAAATAAAAATATTTTATTTTTCTTCAAAATTTCAATATTTTGCATAATTAATTAGTATATATTTATACATTTGCTTTTTAATTATTCTAACCAATCAAAAACCATAAAAAAATTGTTCTTTAAATAAAATATTGTTTATATATTATAAACTAATTTTGTACATATTTTGAATAATTTTCTCTTTGAGCTTTAATTATTTATGTAATTATTTGCATAATTGTGTATTAATTAGCTTAATCAATTTCAAAAAATTCCAAAAAAATTAGTTTTGTTTTAAAATTAATTGACAAATATTTTGTACATATTTTAAACTTAAATTCTAGGTTTAAATATATTTTCATCTTTTTTCTTCATTTTAATTTAATTAATCATGCATTAATTATAATTAAAATCAATCATAAAAAAAAATCCAAAAACATGCCTTTTATTTTTCTTGCAATTTAAATTCCTAGATAAATGTATAGGATGTCAAAATCATGTAAATAGGCTAGTTTACATTTCCTGCACAATCGATGTAATAGCGTAGATTTACTTTCCGCACTTTACATTTCCGCATTTTAATTTCCAGCTAATATAAACTGTGTGTATGTCAAAGATAAAATTGAACCGTTAGATCACTAACTCCAAAAGATAAAATATCTGAATTCAAACACAAATCACACTTGCACCTCTTAAGGTAATCCCTTCTCATTCTTTTCAAAATCAAAGTCAAATTCTACTGTTTCGAGTACAAAATCGAACGTTTTGTTTATATCCGGTGAAAGGATAGATTTTTAAAGGAAATAAGGATAAAGACCTTACAACTCAGGGTAGACCTCCTAGTTTGCTTGCTCAAATCAAAACAAACAAAATTCTCATACATTATTGTTTTTCAAAACAAAACTTTCCAAAAAGACAATACTTTGTATACATCCAAACACGGATCATTACAAAGTTAACGTTCTTTTCAAAACATTTTTTCGAAAGATAAACAAACATTTTGTATACATCCGCACAAGGATCATTACAAATTCAATTTACAAAGGTATTTGAAACCACATATGAGCATTCTAAAGCAATTGAAAAGTAATCGAAAAACAAGTGAGCTAAGCAAACTTAAGAGCCCATGGATAACCATGGATACAAAGGGTGCTAACACCTTCCCTTTGTATAACCTACCCCCTTACCCAGAATTTCTTAAAGGTCTTTTTTCTGTTTCTTTTATAAACCTTTCCTTAATTGGATAAAATAAAAGGTCGGTGGCGACTCTGTGAATTTTCAAAAAAATGCGAAAGCATAAGCGATAAAAAAGAGTCAGTTCACGTATCTCTCCCGCTCAGAGGTATGGCCCGAGAAAAAACGGAGGTCCACAGAACTGGCGACTCTGCTGGGGAGATACTTTCAAAAAACAAAATGTTTTCAAAAGGGGTTACCTTAAGAGAATAGATTACTTCGATGTTTTCAATTGTTTGACTTGATTGCTCTATTTTTCAAAGGTTTGTTTGGGTATTTTGCTTGTGTGGAAGATTCTAACCCGAATCTCGAGATACCTTAAGTATATGACAATAGACCAAGGAAACTGTACGGCATGTCCCGATACGGTTGATCTGGTAGTCATCGTTAGTGCGATACTTTGGTTTATACTGATGTCCCTTGAAAACGATCAAGGAGTATATTAGGCTTCCGAAATGTCATTAAACACTAATTTGTCTTAGAACCTTTTTAGTTGAACTTGACTTGTGGCCTATTAAGTGGCTAGCTTTGAAATTGATCGAAGTTAGTTATCCTCGAGGAATATTTTGATCGGCCGCTCGAGCGCCGTATTGAGATGTTACTTCCAAGGATCATAGAACCCAAATACTATTCTAGGACAGGTTTTAACCAACTCAACTTCAGTGGGGAGGGTATCACCTATCAGCTCCATGCAAGCCTTTAAACCTAAGGCTATTGTTTGATTTGTTTTTGTGTGCCACATGTTTGCATCATAAGCACATCATTTTCTCACAAAACACTTCAAGGATTAAAGAGTTTACCTTTGTTTTTGCAGGTAATGGCTCCCGCCACTCGAGATTACATCCGAATCAACATCTCAACGGTACCATCTGAACTAAAAGACTTAGTGTCAGAATTCCCCAGGAATGTTCAATTCACCGAAAGGCATGGTCACCTACTCCATTTGGTTACCTCAAAATTTGAAGAAGACATGATACGGGTCCTGTTCCAATTCTTTGACCCTGAACATCATTGCTTTACCTTTCCTGATTACCAGTTGGTACCCACTTTGGAAGAATTCTCTGAACTAATGGGATTGCCTGTTCGAAATCAATTACCTTTCACTGGTTTAGAAAGGATTCCAAAACCTGAAGTCATTGCTGCTGCTTTACATCTGCGGAAATCAGAAATCGAGTCCAATTGGGAAACAAAGAGTGGAGTTAAGGGTTTGCTTGCCAAGTTCTTATTGGAAAAAGCTCGACTACTGCTAGAGAACAAAAGTTATCCAACTTTTGAGGAGGTTATGGCCCTTTTGATATATGGGTTGGTTTTATTCCCAAATCCCGACCAGTTCATAAGTGTACACATCATCAACCTTTTCCTAATCCGTAACCCGGTACCAACATTACTGGGAGACATTCTACATTCTCTACACATTCGTACCATGAAGAAACGAGGAACTCTTATGTGCTGTATACCACTACTGGGTAGGTGGTTTACATTTCATCTTCCCCGATCAGTGTTGAGAAATGAACAAAGAATGCAATGGTCTCGCAGGATTATGTCTTTGTCTCATTCAGATATCCGGTGGAACAACTTCTTTCAAAGAGACATTACTATCATTGATCATTGTGGAGAGTACCCTAATGTGCCACTCCTTGGCATCAAAGGAGGCATCACTTACAATCCCTCTTTAGCTCTACGCCAATTCGAATATGCAAGGAGCAACGGTCCTCATGATATGATTATCCGTGGCATTGTGTTTGATTACGAGAATGATTCTCATAGACACCGACGAAGGTTCATACATGCATGGGACAGTGTCTATAGAATAGAAAGAAAAACTTTGGGGCAACGGAATTCTATCCCTATGGAACCTTACCTCAGATGGGTTCGCACTCATGCTCAGAAACTCATTATGCCATATCCCGCTATTCTACCAGTGACTATTGAACCAGAGGTCGAAGGATACGAACCTCAAGTTATTCTACACCCGGATATGCCAACTGACCTAGAAGAGTTGCAAAAATCTTGGGTTCAACTCAAAGAGGAAAGAGACACCTTCAAAGCACACTGTCAGGACTATGAGAGAAGGATATTGGAGCTCACCGGACAGCTTCAAGAAGAGCATCAGATCAACACATTCCTGGGGGCAAAGAGAAAGCGTCCAAGGGAGACCTGAAGGATCATTTATTTTATTTCTGTCTTGTAAGCCCAAATGAGGCAAAGAAAAAAAGAATAAATTGATTAACTAACGTTTGTTTCTTCTTTAACAAATCTAAACTCTAAGATCCTTGAAACATTGCACACACATTTCATTCATATACACTGCATTCACATACACTGCATTCACATACATTGCATTCATATACATTGCATATACATTTCATACATTTGCATATACATTGCATCCATTCATACACATTGCATAACAGGTTCACATGACGGATTTCTCATCTCCTCGCTGTTTATTTCAGTCAGAAGAGATGGAATCTGAGACAAGCATCAAGAACCTCGAAGAACAGAATGCCCAAGTTCAAGTGGCAATCCTGGAACTGGCAAAGGGGCAACAAGAACTGAAAGCCCTGATAATCAAGAAGAAAAAGAAGCCCAAAGGATCTGTAGGCTTGAGTCACCTGAAAAGGAAGATCAAAATCCCAGTCAAAAAGTTCAAAAAGACACCGATCCCTGAAACAGTCGGTGATGGTGAACAAGAAGACAATCAAAGCAACCAGGGTTCTGCTAAACCCTCTCTCTCTTCAAATGAAGAAGATGATCATTCTGGGGACAAACCGGTTGATGACAAATACCAACAGCTGGAAGACCGTATGAAAGCTATGGAGATACAAAAAGTACCTGGTTTAGATTTCAATGATCTGGGGCTCATCTCGGATGTTGTTATCCCTCCAAAATTCAAAGTTCCTGTCTTTGCAAAATATGATGGAGTTTCTTGCCCGAAACTACATCTGAGATCCTATGTGAGGAAGATACAACCTCATACAACAGATAACAAATTGTGGATTCACTTCTTCCAAGAAAGTCTGTCGGGTACACAACTCGAATGGTACTACCAGCTGGAAAATACCAAGGTTCATACTTGGGAAGAATTAGCTGCTGCTTTTTACAAACAGTACCAATACAATGCTGATCTTGCGCCAACCCGTACTCAACTAAGGAGCATGTCTATGGGACCAAAAGAAAGTTTCAAAGGATATGCACGAAAGTGGAGAGATATGGCTGGAAGGGTTCAACCACCCTTATCTGATCGCTAACTAGTCGACATGTTCATGGGCACTTTAACTGGCCCTTTCTATAGCCATTTGCTGGGAAGCTCATCATCAGGTTTCACTGACCTGATACTGACCGGAGAACGTGTCGAAAGTGGCATTCAAAATGGAAAAATTCAAATAGGTTCCTCCTCTGGTACTACAAAAAGGCCCATCAGCGGGAGAAATGAGGTCAATGCGACACAAATTCAGAAAAGTCGCAAAAGTGAGCAGCATCAATCTGTAGGGGCAGTTCTGATCTCCGCATCTGCACCTCAAAAAGATCAACAGCCAAAATATACGCATCAACCAGATGCACCAAGAAGAAATTTCACCAGAATCAACATGCCAATTTCTCAGGCATTACAGCACTTGCTAAAAGCAGATCTGATCACATTAAAAGGTCCTCCAAAGAATGTCAACACTTCCTCTCCGAATTATCGCCCTGATGCGACATGTGCCTATCACTCAAACTGTCCAGGACATGACGCAGATCACTGCTGGGCCTTGAAAAATAAAATACAAGATATGATAGATGCTGGGGAAATTGAGTTCGATCCTCCAGAAACTCCAAATGTCATCACTGCACCTATGCCAAAGCATGACAAAACTGTCAACGCTATCCTGGACACTGTTTACATCTATGATGTGAACGAATTATCAACTCCACTCTGCGAAGTCAAAGGAAAGCTAATCCGAGCTGGTTACTTCCCAGGATGTGACCCCGACTGCTTTTACTGCTCCTGCCTGCCCAATGGTTGTGAAAATCTGAGGATGGGAATTCAAAAATGGATGGATCGCCGTATCATTATGTTTGAAAGGCTCCCTTCTATGGACGTGCTGTGCGAAGTCTTTGCAAACGGGATGAGAATAGAGGATGCCTCAGTGATCTCCAGCTTACCATTCAAAATCTCTGCCAAGGCTCCATTCAAAATTTCTGCTACACTCAAAGTGGCATCAGTAGTCATTGCTAGTCCAACTCCATTTCCATACTCCTCAGACAAAGCTGTCCCATGGGGATACAACACTAATGTTTATGTTCATGGAGTTAAGCAGGGTACCTCGACTGAAGAGGCCGCAAAGTTAACTACTCCAACTGTGGGTAATATTGTGGGTACCAGCAAGATCACGAGAAGTGGAAGAATCTTTTCACCAGAAATTTCTCCAAATGTTGCTGCTGGTCCAGTCCGAGTCCCAGTTCCTAATCAAGATAACAACGCTCGAGGCAAAGAGCCACAAGTTGAACAAGTTCAAACCCCGGTGGAGATCACTGCTGAGGATCCGTCAAAGCAAGAAATGGAGGAAATATTGAAAATCATCTGCAAGAGTGATTACAATATTGTTGAGCAACTGGGGCACACCGCTTCAAAAATCTCAATGCTATCTCTGCTAAAATATTCAGAAGCTCATGCCAAAGCTCTGATGAAGTTCCTCAAAGCTGCGCATGTGCCTCAAGAGATCTCAGTCGACCAATTTGAGAATTGTGTTGCCAATCTAACCGTGAGCAATGGTCTCGGTTTCTCTGATGTGGATCTAACCCCTGCTGGAAAAAATCACAACAAAGCCCTACATATCTCCAGTGAATGTAATGGCACTACTCTATCTCATGTGCTAGTAGATAACGGTTCTTCTTTGAACGTGTTGCCGAAAACAGTACTAGAAAAGCTTGACTTCGAAGGAATTGTGTTACAACCAAGTGATGTTGTGGTAAGAGCCTTTGACGGGTCAACAAGAACGGTATACGGAAAAGTGAATCTCCCAATCAGAGTGGGTTCTCAGATCTTTGATTCTATCTTTTACGTAATGGAAATTCACCCAGCCTACTCCTGTTTACTTGGACGCCCTTGGATACATGGGGCAAACGCTGTAACTTCTACCCTGCATCAGAAGTTAAAATATCCAGTAAAAGGAAAGATTGTCACAGTCTATGGCGAACAGGAATATATGGTTAGTCACCTAAGCAATTCCAAATATGTTGAGTTGGAGGACGAATTCATCGAAACTCCATGCCAATCATTTGAGGTGGTCTCCCCAGATGTCTCTACCACCAAGCATATTCCTGCTACTCCAACTACAACTATGGCTTCTCTCAAAGATGCCAAAGCCATGATTGAACAGGGTGATTGCACAGTATGGGGACAACTTCCCGATATACCCTACAAGTCTGACAAGCTAGGCCTGGGCTATGATAGTGAAAATCAAAAGAATGATCAAGGTCCTCGTTCTGGAGGATTAATGTCACACTTCGTCAGCCAAGAAGTAAACGCTATTGAAGATGAAGGAGTGTTCTTGAACCATATCATTCAGCCATATCCAGATGAGATTCCACCCATTTCCATGGGAATGTGGGATGCTGTGGGAGAACCAAATGGCGGGTATAATTATCAGTATACCACACCTCAGAATTCTTATGTTGCTTTGGAAGACATTACCCCGACTGGATGGGGTGATCAAATTGGAAATGACGAAAGTTTCACAAGTCCCGTCACTGAGCAATATCAAAATCCACCCAAAGAAGTATGGGACACGCTAGGAGAACCCAGTGGCAAATATGACTATATGGTGAAATACTCCGCTCCTTCGAGCTTACAAATTGCTATGGAGGACATTGTCCCAACTGGATGGGATGAACAGTACGATGATAATTTCGCTCTTGAAAAAGCCAGGGAAATACCAAATAACGAGGGTTGCTTTCTGTCAGCATACACTCCTCATCAGGATGCACAAGTCTCTATTCAAAACATCATCCTGACTGCATGGGACGGCCTTATCGAGCATCTCGCTCAGCCAACAGAGATATCTCAGCCTGGGCTCTCGTATCCAGCAGAGTATATCCCTTATCCCGAAGGATCACCGGCTCATTTTCCCACTAATGAAATCAATGTTGTGGAAGATGAAAAAGACAACTGCAACTGGAACAGCTGGATACTCCCTGCTCACAACAGTGGATTGAACAACTGTAAAGCTGAGGATGTGATCTCCTTTGACCAGGAGTAAATGCCATTTCCTGTTTTCTTTGTGTATATTGTGCAAAGATAAAAATGGTTCCTGAACAATCGAACCATGAGCTTGAAAGCCGTGTGCCTTAGCACACTGGTCCTTCTATAAGGGCTTATCATATCATGATCATGTGCATTCAATAAAATCATGGGACGCTTGCATATTTAAATTTTGTGATCCTTTTTCTTTCTTTCTTCGCTTTCAAATAGCTATGTTTTTCTTCACACACACTCACATAACTAACATGCAGATTCACATACACTCTGGATCCAGTCAACAACGATTCTGCTATTGCCCGTCATGACTTTGAAAGTCCGATCTACCAAACTGAGGACGAAAGTGAGGAAGATTGTGAAGTGCCAAGAGAACTTGCAAGGCTGCTAGAACAAGAAGACAAGGCCATACAGCCTCACGAGGAGCCAATTGAGGTCATCAACTTGGGCAGCAACGAAGAAAAGAAAGAAGTCAAAATAGGGGCTGATTTAGAACACAGCATCAAGCAAAGGCTGATTCAAATGCTGCAAGACTACGTCGAGATATTCGCCTGGTCCTATGAAGATATGCCAGGCCTTAACACGGACATTGTAGTTCATCGCCTGCCAATCAAAGAAGGTAGCACTCCAGTCAAACAGAAACTACGAAGGAGTAGGCCTGATATGTCAAAAAAGATCAAAGACGAGGTTGAAAAACAGTTCAATGCCGGATTCCTAAAAGTTGTAAGTTATCCTCCTTGGATAGCTAACATCGTGCCTGTACATAAAAAAGACGGGAAAGTCAGAATGTGCGTGGACTACAGAGATCTGAACCGGGCAAGCCCCAAAGATGATTTCCCTTTACCACACATCGATGTACTGGTTGACAATACCGCACAATGCAAGGTATTCTCCTTTATGGACGGATTCTCAGGGTACAATCAAATCAAGATGGCACCCGAAGACATGGAAAAAACAACCTTCACAACACCCTGGGGAACCTTTTGTTACAAAGTAATGCCCTTTGGTTTGAAAAACGCAGGAGCAACCTATCAACGTGCAATGGTAGCACTATTTCATGATATGATTCATCAAGAAATAGAGGTGTATGTCGATGACATGATTGCAAAATCCAACACCGAAGAAGAACATCTGGGTCATTTACACAAGTTGTTTGACAGACTCAAGAAATACAAGTTGCGACTGAACCCAAATAAGTGTACCTTTGGAGTAAGATCCAGCAAACTCTTAGGTTTCATCGTCAGCAGCAAAGGTATTGAGGTTGATCCCGCCAAGGTTAAAGCCATTCAAGAAATGCCTATACCTCGTACCGAGAAACAAGTCAGAGGATTCTTGGGACGTCTAAATTACATCGCCCGATTTATTGCCCACATGACTACTACTTGTGTGCCGATCTTCAAACTGTTGAAGAAAGATCAAGTGGAAAGGTGGAATGACAAATGCCAGTTAGCCTTTGACAAAATCAAAGAATATCTCCAAAAACCTCCAATCTTGTTGCCACCTGCGGAAGGCAGACCTCTGATAATGTACCTAACTGTGTTAGAAGACTCAATGGGGTGTGTACTAGGACAACCTGACGAATCCGGCCAAAAGGAGCACGCAATCTACTATCTTAGAAAAAAGTTTACCGATTGTGAAACAAGATACTCACTACTCGAAAAAACTTGTTGTGCCTTAGCTTAGGCGGCTCGCCGACTAAGACAGTACATGCTAAATCACACCACTTTCCTAATCTCCAAGATGGATCCCATCAAATACGTGTTCGAAAAACCTGCTCTCTCTGGAAGAATAGCGAGATGGCAAATGATCTTAACAGAATATGACATTCAATACACTTCACAGAAAGCAATCAAAGGAAGTGTGGTAGCTGATCATCTGGCTCATCAAGCAGTGGATGATTATCAAGCATTGAACTTTGACTTCCCAGACGAAGACATTATGCTACTCAATGACTACAAACAACCAGGACCAGAAGAAGGACCCGAGCCAGGATCCCGGTGGACTATGGTTTTTGACGGAGCTTCTAATGCACTTGGCAATGGCATCGGAGCTGTGATCATTTCCCCCGCAGGAGGTCATACACCATTCACTGCCACGAAGCATGTATTCTGGGTCTTAAAGCTGCAATCGATCTAAGAATCAAATTCCTGGAAGTCTACGGAGACTCGGCCTTGGTAATCTACCAAGTCAAAGGGGAATGGGACACGAAGCACCCGAATCTAATTCCTTACAAAGAATATGTGCTGAGTTTGATTCCTTACTTCGAAGAAATCACTTTCGAACACATCTCACGCGAGGAAAATCAACTAGCTGATGCTTTAGCTACCATGTCATCCATGTTCAAAGTCAGGTGGGACAACGAGGCGCCTATGATCACCATTTACAGGCAAGATGAACCATCCTTTTGCAATGAGATCGATACCGAAGGAATAGAAGAAAAACCATGGTTCCATGAAGTAAATAGATATCTCGAAGCTCAGGAGTACCCTGAAGGGGCATCCATTAACGACAGAAAGTTTCTAAGGAGATTTGCTGCCAAATTATTCCTAAGCAATGGAACCCTATACAAACGCAACCATGACTCGACTTTACTTCGCTGTGTAAACAAGAAGGAAGCAGAACAGATCATGAAAGAAATACACAATGGTGCCTTCGGTACTCATTCCAGTGGACATACAATGGCTAAAAAGATCCTGAGAGCAGGTTATTACTGGTCTACCATGGAAACAGACTGCCATCATCACTCCCGAACATGTCACAAATGCCAGATATACGCTGACAAAGTACATGTACCTCCAGTTCCATTAAGCGTCCTGACGGCTCCTTGGCCTTTTGCAATGTGGGGTATTGATATGATTGGAGAAATCAAACCTACTGCCTCCAACGGACATCGCTTTATCCTGGTCGCTATTGACTACTTCACAAAGTGGGTAGAAGCAGCTTCATTTGCTTCTGTTACCAAGAATGTGGTGGCCCGGTTCATCAAATACAATCTCATTTGTCGGTACGGCATCCCTGAACGGATTATCACGGACAATGGCACAAATCTAAACAACATAATGATTACTGAACTTTGCACACAGTTCAAGATCAAACATCATAATTCTTCTCCATATCGACCAAAGATGAACGGCGCGGTGGAAGCTGCCAACAAGAACATCAAGAAAATCATACAAAAAATGACAGTAACCTACAAAGACTGGCATGAGATGTTACCTTTTGCTCTTCATGGTTATCGCACATCTGCGCGTACTTCAACAGGGGCAACTCCATTCTCCTTAGTCTATGGTATGGAGGCAGTTCTTCCAATTGAAATTCAGATTCCTTCCCTAAGGATTATGAAAGAAGACAATCTAGACGAAGACGATTGGATTCAAACACGGTTGGACCAGATAAACTTGATTGATGAAAAGAGGCTCGCAGCTATTTGTCATGGTCAGCTATACCAAAAGCGTATGATCAAAGCCTTCAACAAAAAAGTCAAAAGTCAAGCATACCAAACTGGTGGCTTGGTTGACAAACGCATCATCTTACCACAAGGTGATCCCAGAGGCAAATGGACTCCCACCTACGAGGGACCATTCATAATCAAGAAAATATTCTCCGGCGGAGCCATGTTGCTTACCACCATGGATGGCGAGGATTTCCCACACCCTGTGAATGCTGACATAGTCAAAAAGTACTTCGCTTAAAAAGAAAAAACAGCTCGCTAAGTTGAAAACCTGAAAGGGCAACTTAAGCAAAAAAATGAGTGTCTCGGTGGATTGAAAACCCGAAAGGGCGGTCCAGGCAAAAATTAGAGACTAAACGAATACTATCCCGGTAGGCTGAAAACCTGAAAGGGCAGCCTAGGCAAAAGTTAGGGAATGAAGCATACAACTATGTTCCGTTCAACCGCCTACTCACCATCAAGATTCAACACCTCAAAGACACCGATCAGTCCAATCACTTTTTTCCAACAAGTGAAGGATGAGATGCTTGAAGACAGATTGGCAATAGCAGAATTGAAACTTGACTGGATTGTTTTCACATAGCTATTTATCTTTATAAATATTTTCCAAAACTTTCTGACAATTTCCTACTTCTAGGATTGTTGTCTCCCTGTGCTAATCAGCCTATCATGGCTCTTTTTCAAAAATCAATGCAGCTTAGGCTCAAAAATCACTATTTTCACATTTTCTGTTTTGAATACGTAAACGTCCCAATGATAATTCTGAATGAACATGTGCATTTGAATATGATTGATGTTTACCATGAAAAACAGGAATAGCATTCAGGAAATGTCCCAATTATCTGGACATCATTCCATCAGAAGAAAATCCCCAAGAGAAGCGCATTTCTCAGCAAATTCCTCAAAAAGATTTTCTCTTCAAAAGAAGTCTTATCCCCCAGCAGGGTTGTTCCAGATTACTATCTTCAGAAGGTGTGATCCCCGCACCCGGACTTGGTCAGATAGTGCATCGGAGGAT
Source organism: Vicia villosa (assembly GCF_029867415.1). Classification (NCBI taxonomy): domain Eukaryota; kingdom Viridiplantae; phylum Streptophyta; class Magnoliopsida; order Fabales; family Fabaceae; genus Vicia; species Vicia villosa. The sequence goes on along the minus strand of NC_081184.1, from coordinate 94,443,759 downwards.
TATGCATCTTCCTCATTCCCATTTGAAAGGGCATCAGCACTTCCAGCTACCTTTCATTCCCAAGTGATAGTCAAAGATCCTTCAACAGAGTATCATGGTTCTCAAAGAATTTCCCCAGCCGAGGGTACTCAAACAAGACAAAAGATCATCAACAATCACAATATAGTCATATCCAGATGACTGGCGGAAATTTATTTTCCCAAAATAGAAACTTGACATCACACATTCATATTCATATTCATACATCACACATTCTTATTCACATTCATTACATTCATACATTCATACATTCATGCATTCATACATCATACATCATGCATCATGCGCATATTCATACACAACATCACATGCATATTCCTTCGGGAATATCTCACATTTACATGCATCATAAACATTGCATATCACTAACTTGATTTTTCAGGTAGACGGATATCTTCAACAAAGATGTTCTCAATCACATGCAGTGTTCACCTGAATTCCATGAACGATTCTCTCAGATATAATCAAGCCGAAGATTCATTCTGATCACTTACCAACTCAAAAACAGACATTACAGATCTAAAGTTGATACCTCAGACGGTTCCAGAACGATCTAACATCGCAGATCTAAAGTTGATACCTCAGACGGTTCCAGAACGATCTAACATCGCAGATCTAAAGTTGATACCTCAGACGGTTCCAGAACGATCTAACATTGCAGATCTAAAGTTGATACCTCAGACGGTTCCAGAACGATCTAACATTGAAGATCTAAAGTCGATACCTCAGACGGTTCAAGAATGATCTAACATTGCAGATCTAAAGTTGATACCTCAGACGGTTCCAGAACAATCTAACATTGAAGATCTAAAGTCGATACCTCAGACGGTTCAAGAATGATCTAACATCAAAGATCTAAAGCTGATACCTCAAACGGTTCCACAATGATCAACTTTCAAATCAATCTTTCACAATTCAAAATTCCAAGATTTTTGTTCTAGAAGTCTTCTGAATATCACGCGATTAGCAGAGACTCAACACTGCACAAAAATCAGGTACGCTTAACTGTCTCCTACACAAACAGTCCCTGACTAGGGTTTTCTTGTTTTTACAGGAGAAACAAGTTTTTGAGACCTCAAATGGATTTCATGCACATCCATATATCTCAAAGTACCATCATACAAATTTTCAAACTTCAATTCACTCAGACGCACCGTCAGCAGCTCAAACAGTCAACAGACGACCCGTTTGACCCAAAAAGTCAACAGACAGTCAAAAATGAAATTTTTTGTCAAAGTCCATATTTTGTCAAAGGATTCATCATTTGATCATTGGATGATCATAATTCATCAAGGAAAGATCAAAAATCAACAAAACCCTAAGATTCAAAATTAGGGTTTTTGCCTGAAAAGTCAACTCAACTTTGACTGGTCATAACTCTCTCATCCTTCATCAAAAAAATTCAAACCAAAGTTCATTTTGAAGGAAATTCAATTATCTTTCAAATGCAATTGATCCGATGATCATTGGATTCACCATTTGAAAAATATGACCAAAGACATTACAGGTCATTTTCAAAGTCAACAAAAAGACACTTTTTTCAAAAGGACACACAAGGAGCATCAAAAATCATTTTGACATGAGATCAAAGACATTGGTTAGAGGACTCTTTGAGGTTTCCAAAAAGTGAAAGAACTCCTTCATATGACAAAAATTGAGGGATTTACACCTTGTTGAAGTTGCCTAAATTTTGGGAAAATGCATGAAACCAACATTGCTCAAAAATGTATTTTTTCCAAATGGGGCCAAGTTTTCATGGTTCAAACATCATTTCCATAATATTATGGGCCTCCCACGACCAAGACAAGGCCCACACCTTTTTTTATCCATTTTTTGCTTAATTTTATCTTATTTTATGATTAAATTAAAATAAAAATGAATGGATAATGGGTAGCTTACAATCCAAGCATGACTCACCCAAGGAATCTCTGATTTTCTGCAGAGAATTGAAGAGCAAGGCAAGAGCATTGAAGAGAAGAAGACTTGGTCAATAATTCAAAGGTTTTTAATATAAAAAATCAAGAATTCCACAAAGGCAACTAGATGCTTCTTGGCTTCAATTCTAAGCACAACATAGTCTATATAAAGGCTATAACACTTCACAATCAAAAGAGACAGAAATCAGAGCCATTCATATGCTTGTACCATGCTTGTAACCACTTAAACTTTTCAAAGAAATTTCAAATTCGAATTTTTAATTTCAGTCAATTTCAATACAAACTAAGCATTCAAACATCATCTCTGAGCTTCACTGAAACTATTCCAATCAATTGCAAGTCTTAAACCTCACTAAATCGAGCAACACAGGTCACGATTTGCTCAAACTAAAACTGACTTGTATCTCATAACACAAGCATATCTAGCACGATGTAGACATATATTTGAACTTGGTGTGGTGTGTAGATCATTTCTGGAACTTTAATTGAGTTTTAGACGCTTACACACGAAGTTACCATTCTAGGGTTCATAATCTCAAAATTAGGGCTTTCTGAAATAGGCAAAATTAGAGGATCTAAGTGGTACCATTGAGTTCGTATGGATCAGACGAGTTGAATGGAGAGGTCGCGCCAAATTTATTTTTAGGTTTACCCCTATTCGTTATTTTGCAGGTCTGAAGCTCATCAATTACAGCGCTCTTTTCATAAAAGCGCTGTAAAAGGTCCTAGCGAGAGGTTGAAGATGATGAGGTGTCCCTACCTCATTGGACAGCCAGCGCGCGCGTTCTTTTGAATTTTCCACTAATCCAGTGCTTTGCAGGTGTATTGATGGCCATGTGTCTCAATATCTAAGTCTTCAGATTCACTTTCCAGCTCATCCAACGTACCTGACACGCCAGTCCATACCATGGACTCTCCAATCAACCACATCTGATTAGTATCCTTTTATTTTCTATTTTATTTTAATTTTCTTTGCAAAATTAATTAAAAATAGTTTTAAAAATCCAAAAAATACACAAAAAATATTTTTAGACTTCTAAAATAATATATTATTTTCTGAAATAAAAATATTTTATTTTTCTTCAAAATTTCAATATTTTGCATAATTAATTAGTATATATTTATACATTTGCTTTTTAATTATTCTAACCAATCAAAAACCATAAAAAAATTGTTCTTTATATAAAATATTGTTTATATATTATAAACTAATTTTGTACATATTTTGAATAATTTTCTCTTTGAGCTTTAATTATTTATGTAATTATTTGCATAATTATGTATTAATTAGCTTAATCAATTTCAAATCAATTTCAAAAAATTCCAAAAAAATTAGTTTTGTTTTAAAATTAATTGACAAATATTTTGTACATATTTTAAACTTAAATTCTAGGTTTAAATATATTTTCATCTTTTTTCTTCATTTTAATTTAATTAATCATGCATTAATTATAATTAAAATCAATCATAAAAAAAAATCCAAAAACATGCCTTTTATTTTTCTTGCAATTTAAATTCCTAGATAAATGTATAGGATGTCAAAATCATGTAAATAGGCTAGTTTACATTTCCTGCACAATCGATGTAATAGCGTAGATTTACTTTCCGCACTTTACATTTCCGCATTTTAATTTCCAGCTAATATAAACTGCGTGTATGTCAAAGATAAAATTGAATCGTTAGATCACTAACTCCAAAAGATAAAATATCTGAATTCAAACACAAATCACACTTGCACCTCTTAAGGTAATCCCTTCTCATTCTTTTCAAAATCAAAGTCAAATTCTACTGTTTCGAGTACAAAATCGAACCTTTTGTTTATATCCGGTGAAAGGATAGATTTTTAAAGGAAATAAGGATAAAGACCTTACAACTCAGGGTAGACCTCCTAGTTTGCTTGCTCAAATCAAAACAAACAAAATTCTCATACATTGTTGTTTTTCAAAACAAAACTTTCCAAAAAGACAATACTTTGTATACATCCAAACACGGATCATTACAAAGTTAACGTTCTTTTCAAAACATCTTTCGAAAGATAAACAAACATTTTGTATACATCCGCACAAGGATCATTACAAATTCAATTTACAAAGGTATTTGAAACCACATATGAGCATTCTAAAGCAATTGAAAAGTAATCGAAAAACAAGTGAGCTAAGCAAACTTAAGAGCCCATGGATAACCATGGATACAAAGGGTGCTAACACCTTCCCTTTGTATAACCTACCCCCTTACCCAGAATTTCTTAAAGGTCTTTTTTCTGTTTCTTTTATAAACCTTTCCTTAATTGGATAAAATAAAAGGTCGGTGGCGACTCTGTGAATTTTCAAAAAAATGCGAAAGCATAAGCGATAAAAAAGAGTCAGTTCACGTATCTCTCCCGCTCAGAGGTATGGCCCGAGAAAAAACGGAGGTCCACAGGTAGTGACTAGGTAAACCAGAGGTTGTTTATCTGTAAACCAGAGGTTGTTTATATAAAATAGTACTACTGATAGTGAAATCTTCTTCCTGGCTTGGTAGCCCCTAGAGTAGGTAGTTAGACCGAACTGGGTTAACAATTAACTGTGTTATTTATCTTATGCATTGTTTGTTCAGTTATGAATGTTATGACTTTGTCTATAACATCAGGTTCAGAAGTGTTAGCTGTTCCTATATAGAACCATGAGTTAGCTGTTCCTATGCAGAACCATGTAAAATCTCATGTTATGACTTTGTAAGTCTGTTATCTCCGACTCTAGAGTCATAAGGAGGAAAGAAATTACGATGAGAAGGGTGGATCCTCGTTGCCAACTCTTAAAATCTTGACGGTTGTGAACCATCATCGAAGAGAGCATCCACCAGAATAGCTTCACAGTGGTCGCATTGTGATATATCTAATTAGGTTAAAATATTAAATATATATCATTATCATTAAAATATAATAATAATTATTAACATATTTTTTTAAATTAAAATATTTTGTAGTTATTATTTATAATTAAATTTGAAAATTTCTTTACCCACCTCCCTATGGGGGTCACCCCCAGCGAAAACCCCACTTTACCCCTGCTTCGGAAATGCATTTCCGAAGTTTTTTTTTTTAAAAAAATTTTCAAACTTCGGAAGTGCATCTCTGAAAACACCAAATGGGGGGTGTTTTCGGAGATGCACTTCCGAAAACACCTTTTTTCAGATTTTGGGGGGTTTCGGAAATGAACTTCCGAATTATGCAGAAACTGTGTTTTTTTTATTTTTTTGGAAACAGTTCGTATTTTTAATTAAAGGAAGACGGCAAATAAAATAAGCGACATATAAACAGAAAATACTAATATGATAAAAATAGTAACATATACAAGCCGATCCAAATCCAAATAATAATAGTGTGCAAAAGATACAATCCGAAAACAAAAAAATAATAAACCCGACCACTACTGGGTATGCCTAACCCTCTCTCCTTGGGACCTCCTTTGCCGCCTGTATGCCGCCGCACGGCCCGCATTAGTGACGATCATCTCCATCACGGCGACTGCCTCTGGACCGCCTTGATGAACGACACCTCGATCCAACGCGTCCCGCCCAAGCATCTCTATCCGCTGGCAGATCGGCAAGAGATCAATGGCGTGGTCATCCTCGGCCTTCTGGTTCTCCAGGATCTCCTCGTGTGCTGGCCTAGGAGCGCCGGGAGCGTCGGGTGTCAACAGAGGATGTGACACCCGATAGAACCATGTGACGTATCCCTCCACACTGTGCCAGTCTTGGGTGACCCGAATGCGACGATACTCCTCTGGTATCACATGATGCTCCCAATCCTCAAATATGGCAGTGAGCTGCACTCGGGTCACTGTGTCGGGAGCAGCCTCAAAAGGTGATCTAGGTATCATCTGCACAAATCCGAACTGACGCATGCACCGCTCAGGGAGATACCGAACCATGGTTCTGGTCCCGCATGCCAACCAGCCAGAATATAAAGATATGCCGTCAAAGGGGACAATATGAGTGTAGTCGCTGAATGGCCTCCAAGTGACGTCATCATGCATCGTGCGGTCCATGTACCAACGGTATGATCCCACTGCATTGTTCCCTCTCTGGAGAACGTATCTGGCGGCCCTGGGCATGGCATCATCGTAATCATGATCAATGTGGAAGCCGTGGATGCGGGAGAAGTAAGAGATGATCCAGCTCTGAAACACAAACACGGTAATGTGTTAAAAATAAATACGAAACATAAATAAATACGAAATAATTAAAATGAAACGTACCGTAAGTAGTGTGCAGGATCCGGTCAACTGCCTCGTCCTCCAGTTGGAGGCCTCATTCAGCTTCTGGTATAGGTATGCCAGAGTAGCTACCCCCCAGTTCCACTGGTGAACGGTGGTCAAGTCCATGAAGTAGCGGAGGTAGGTCACGTCGATGTACCTCGCACTCTTGTCCACAAAGATCGCAGCGCCTACCACATGCATGTACCAGCACCGGAGAGTGCAGCCATGGTGATAATGTGTAAATAGGTCGTCACCTGCATCCTCGGCTTCGGCCGCCGCCACCAGGTGGTGCTCGAAATAAGTTCTCAGTATGGTGAACCGGATATGAGGCCCACAGGTCGTGATGCACTCAAAGTGAGCAACTTCGGGCTCCATACCCAAATAGAGCGCCATCCACTCACTGGCTTCGATCCTCTGGATCCGGGAGTGGTGCAACAGCGCCCCCCTGATCGGCAGGTGGAGAAGACACTGCACATCATGCAAGGTGATCGTCATCTTCCCAACCGGTAAGTGGAAAGAAGACGTCTCCTTGTGCCACCGCTCCACAAAGGCCCCCTGCATGTCGTGGCTGATGGTGGTGTACCCCGTCATGCAGAGCCCACTAAGCCCTGAAGCTCTCACAGCGTTGTTAAACCTGTCATACCCCAAAATTTACCCGATACAATTCACATCTTTCAATTTATTAAGGGTGTTAAAAATTAAGAGCCATAGAGTTTAATATACCTATTATCAAACTCGATCTCTTATAAAATTCCCTTATAAATTGGTCAAAATGAAATAAGGGTGTAAATAGCAAAATCTTTCTAAATCCAATTGATACTTGGCCCATTCATAAATTGCCTCTTGGAAAAATAAAGGGGTGTATTTTAAGGAATGGAAAAGTTGGGTTCAATTTGAGTATTAGGCCCATTTAGGTTCTCTAAAGCTTTCTATAAATATTAAATTTTTAACAAATTAGTATTTATTTAAAGTTTTATCAATCTAATTTGATGACTAATTATTAATTGAGGTTTATTTAGCAATTATCATTTTATTAGTTGACCCAAAATAAAAGGGCCTATTCTATTTTCGTTTTAGTTATTATTTTACTAATTACCATTTGTTAATTACTATTGTTTTTTTTGTTTTATTATATTTGGTTATTGTTAAGTCAATATGATTATGCAAAGTGGGCTAAGAAATGACATTGGGCCAAAGATCCGGTTACTGGGCCAAGGACGGATCAGGTACGGACCGGGTCAAACCGACCCGGATCCTGTTCACCATCTTCCTCCTCGCAGCAAGTCTTCACCGCCGTAGCCAATAGTACAAACCCTAATCTCCATCATTGAGCAAACCCAAGCCCATGGATCCAATCTTCAAACACAATCAAATCTCGGAAATAAGATGATCATAAACAAATCGATTAACAGAATCAAATCCTAACTAAATCGAATCAGTGAATCAAACTTAAATAACACATTTCGTTTTCATTAATTGAAAGAAAATTTACATTGAATGGAATCCGGAAAACAAATCAGATCTCTAAATAAAAAAAACTAAACCTAATAATCTAATCGAATCTTCCCGAATCTGAATCAAACCCTAACTATAAATTGAAAAGAAATTAGATGAAGAAGGGGGATTTTTTTTGGGAGGGGGTCGAAGAAATTATGGAAATCGCAGCGTCGCGAACACGAAGACGGATCATCTTCATCTTCGATTAAACCTGCAAGACGAAGAAGAAGGGGATTAGACGAAGCGAATCAAGATCGAGAAGGAATAACAGAGAGATTCACGACAAGAGGTAAGCCTCGGACTTAGCTTTAGGATTTGATTCTTTTTACGTTTGATGCTTGAATAGGTTTGTGGGCGTATGCGGTTCTGGGCTCTATTTGGGGCTTTTATGGGTTTAGGGTGAAGATTGAGGTCAGGGTTCGCATATTAGAGTTTGGTTGTTTTATGTTTTTGAGTTTTTATGCGTTTCTGGGTATGGATGATGAAAGGAAGGATTGGAGAAGATGAAGATCATGAAGATCTTCATCTGTTCTTAGGGTTTTTCTGGGCACGGTTTGGGATAGGAGGAAGATGGAAGAACGTGTGTTTTGCAGAGAGAATAATGAGAGAAGGCTTGAGAGTGAGGGGGAGACCGAGTCTTAGCTTGAAGTTAGGACCAAACTTCACGTGAAACAGAGGAAAGTTGGAGAAGAGATTGCAGGGACTTTCATCGTGAAAGAAGAGAGTTTGGACGTCGGTATTAGATTTGGATTAGCATTAGGGTTTCAAAATTTTATTCCTGGGCCTGAACGTTTCTTTTAGAAGCCCATACGCAGTTTCCTTGCCACACACCCATTTAGATCCAACACCCCAATTGTTTGTTTTTTTTTAATTCATTATTGGGCCTGCATAAGGCCTGTTCGTTTTTAAATCCTTGCACCACCTGCAGCGAATTGAACCCCTTGGCTGAGTGTCTCATTTGACTTTTGGGGCCTGTTCCAATTGGGCCTGACCCAATGCTAATTGCACACCCCCAATTTACTATCCAGAACAAAACATACCCCCCCTTGTAGTTTTTTTAAAATAAATTTTAATTAATAAATTTTGTGAAATTTTAATTCTTTAAGTATGTTGGAAATAGAAAAAATACATTGTATGTTTTCCATTAAAAAGAGCATTTAAGTTCTAGGTTCATGTATATTTAGATTCATGCATTTAGGAAGTTGGACTATTATTTATTTCTCCTTGTAAACATAATATGTAATTAATTATATAGTGTATAAATATTATGGATGCTGAGTGCTTTACTCACTCAAGCACATTCAGAAAACTCTGATTTCTATTTTTCACATGGCATCAGAGCTCCTAATCTAGGGGACTCTACTTCCGCTAATATCAGTATTTAGAAATCTGACCGGGCATTTTTATGCTGTCAGAACCCTTAAATCTTGACTGGGCAACACGTGCTGTCAAGTTTTTTCAATTAAACGCTATCTATACTTTTCCGGCAGCCGTCCGTACTGTTTCATACAGTTTTCTGCAGCCGTTGGTACAACTCTGCAAATTTTTCAGCCGCTATTTACACCGTTCCAGCCGCTGTCTACACCGTTTCAGCCGTTGTCTGCACAGTTCCAGCAACTGTCTGCAACTTCCAGCCACTGTTTGCAAGTTTCAGTCGTTGTCTGCACTGTCCAGCCACTGTCCCTGCATTTTCTGGTATGGAAAAATCATCAAGTAATTGTAGTGTGGCATATTCTAGTAAGCTTCCACTCTCATTTGGATTTCATGTCGCAGAAACACCTTCTCATTTATTTTGGATATTAGATTCAGGAGCCACAGACCACATGATACCTTCTTCAAAACAGTTCTCCACATATTCCCCTTGTCCCAGTAATAAACAAATTTCTACTGCTGATGGTACTCTTGTAACTGTAGCTGGCTTTGGAGATATTCAAATAAATCATTCTATAACCTTAAAAAGGGTTCTCCATGTTCCGAAGCTATCCATGAACCTTGTCTAAATGATTTATCCTGTAGTGTTACTTTTTTAATGATTGTTGTATATTTCAGGATAAGGACTCGGGAAAGACGATTGGACGTGCTAGAGAAAGGAATGGCCTTTACTATCTTGAAGAACCAGGTCACTGTACAAATGTCCACTTGTCTCACTCATTTATGTCAGAGTCAATACTCTCCAAAAAGGAAAAAATCTTTCTTTTTTATTGTCGATTAGGTCATCCTTCTTTTGGAGTCATTAAAGTTTTGTTTCCGTCTTTATTCAATAAGGTAGATATTGAAAGTCTTCATTGTGATGTGTGCGAGTTTGCTAAACATAAGCGTCTACCATTCCCATTAAACAACAAAAGAAGTCTTTCCCCTTTCTATCTTATTCATTCAGATGTTTGGGGTCCCTCTACTAATCCAAATGTAACAGGTGCTAGGTGGTTTGTGACTTTTATAGATGATTGTACCCAGGTTACTTGGGTATTTTTACTCCAAAACAAGTCTGACGTCAGTACTGTTTTTCCAAAGTTTTTCTACATGATTAAAAATTAATTTGGAGTAAACATTAAAAGACTTAGGTCTGATAATGGAAAAGAATACTTCAATCATGTTCTTATTTCTTTCTGTCAAAAAGAGGGAGTTGTCCATGAGTCTTCTTGTGTTAAAACACCACAACAAAATGGAATCGCAGAAAGAAAAAATGGGATCTATTAGACCAAACCCGAGCACTATTGTTTCATAAAAATGTTCCCAAATATTTATGGGGGGAGGCCGTTCTCACTAGCACATATCTTATTAATCGATTACCCTCTAGAGTATTAGGGTTCAAGAGTCCTATGGATGTTCTTTCTTCCTTCTATCCAAATTTTTCAACAAGTAGTAATCTCAAACCTCGAATCTTTGGGTGTGTCTCATTTGTCCATGTGCATAGTCAAGACAGGAAAAAACTCGATCCTAGATCCCTAAGATGTGTTTTTGTCGGTTATTCCTCTACTCAAAAGGGATATAAGTGTTTACATCCTCCATCTAAAAGATTCTTTGTGTCGCGGGATGTAACATTCCATGAAGAGGAACTGTACTTCACTCAACCTTATCTTCAGGGGGAGAGTTTTAAGGAAGATAAGCTTGAAAGTCTTGATCTTTCTGGTCTCGAGTCAAATACACTCAATTTGTCTAGTATTAAGTCAAATACATCTGGTCATGACTCAAATACACTCAATCTCTCTGGTCTCGAGTCAAATCCACCTAATTCTTCCAGTTTTGAGTCAAATAGACCCGATCTTTCTGGTCTTGAGTTAAACACACTTGTACCAAACCCATCTGAGCTTGAAGAATTGGGGGTTGAGTCAAATCAATCAAATATACCAGTAGTTGAACGTGAACCTGAAGTGGATGTGAGATATGGAAAGAATCTGGTTAACATGAGAAAGTCAAAGGCCGTTCCTGAATCGACACAAGTTCAAGAGCCTGACTCGACTCCTTCAAATGAGGTAATTAATTCTTCTGAATTGCAGGATAAAATTATGACCCAAACAACAGATGATGACCTAGACCTTCCAATTGCTATTAGGAAAGGTACCAGAAAATGCACCAAACATCCTTTATATCCCCTTTCAAACTATCTTTCTTTTCAAAAATTCTCACCTACCCATAGAGCCTTCCTTACAAACCTTAACGCTACTTCCATACCTACTAATGTTTCTGAGGCATTGTCTGATGAAAAATGGAAGCAACCCATGAATATTGAGATGGACGCACTGAAGAAGAATGGAACGTGGGAGATAGTGACTTTACCAGAAGGAAAGAGGCCAGTTGGATGCAAATGGGTGTACACGGTAAAATATAAGGCTGATGGATCAATCGAAAGATATAAAGCCAGGTTGGTTGCCAAAGGGTTTACACAAACCTATGGAATTGACTAGTCAGAAACATTTGCACCGGTTGCGAAGATGAATACAATGAGAGTAATTTTGTCACTTGCTGCCAATTATGGTTGGAATTTACAACAATTTGATGTGAAGAATGCTTTCCTACATGGGGAACTTGAGGAGGAGATTTATATGCAGGTACCACCGGGGTATGAAAAAAATGTGTCTGACAATACAGTTTGCAGGTTGAAAAAAGCGTTATATGGCCTAAAGCAATCACCTCGAGCATGGTTTGGAAGATTCACTAAGGTTATGACATCCTTGGGGTACAAGCAAAGTCAAGGGGATCACACCTTGTTCATCAAACACTCGCCACAAGGGGGAGTAACAGTTTTGTTAGTATATGTGGATGACATTATAATGACTGGAGATGATTGGAAGGAGCAACAGATCTTGAGTCATTGTTTGGCTAAGGAGTTTGAAATAAAAGCTCTTGGAAAGCTGAAGTACTTCTTGGGAATCGAGGTGGCACATTCCCGAAAAGGCATTTTTATATCACAACAAAAATACATTACAGATTTACTCAAAGAGACAGGAAAAACAGCGTGTAAACCAGCGAGCGTTCCTATGGATCCAAATCTTAAATTGGGTAATACAGAAGAAGATGTTGCAGTAGATAAAGAAATGTATCAACGTCTAGTTGGGAGATTAATTTACTTGTCTCACACTAGACTTGATATTGCATATGCTGTAAGTATGGTTAGTCAGTTCATGCATTGTCCTAAAGAGATCCATTTACAAGCAGTTCATAGAATCCTGCAGTATCTCAAGGGAACTCCAGGAAGAGGAATTTTGTTCAAAAGAAATGGAAATACAACACTTGAGGCCTACACTGATGCAGACTATGCAGGATCAATTGTTGATAGAAGATCCACTACAGGGTATTGCACCTTTCTTGGAGGAAATCTTGTGACTTGGAGGAGTAAGAAGCAAAATGTAGTAGCACGTTCTAGTGCTGAAGCTGAATTTCGAGTCATGGCACAAGGCATTTGTGAATTACTTTGGCTTAAAATTATTTTAGAAGATTTGAAAATCAAATGGGAAGGACCCATGAAGCTCTACTGTGATAATAAGTCAGCTATCAGTATAGCACATAATCCAGTTCAACATGATCGAACTAAGCATATTGAGGTTGATAGACACTTCATTAAGGAGAAGCTTGACAGTGGGCTGATTTGCACCCCATATGTGTCCTCACATGGGCAACTTGCGGATATTCTCACTAAAGGATTGAGTTGCTCAAATTTTGAACGAATTATATCCAAGCTGGGAATGGAGAATACTTATTCACAAGCTTGAGGGGGAGTGTTGGAAATAGAAAAAATACATTGTATGTTTTCCATTAAAAAGAGCATTTAAGTTCTAGGTTCATGTATATTTAGATTCATGCATTTAGGAAGTTGGACTATTATTTATTTCTCCTTGTAAACATAATATGTAATTAATTATATAGTGTATAAATATTATGGATGCTGAGTGCTTTACTCACTCAAGCACATTCAGAACACTCTGATTTCTATTTTTCACAAATTATTGGTTCTCTCTTGATGACTTAATCCAATTTTCTCCTCGAACCGACTAAATCCATTAGTCGCAGTAGACGAGAAATAATTTTTGATCATTTAATTTATTTATTAATAATATAATCGATTCTAATTTATTTATTAATGGTATAATCGATTCAAGTTTAATTCTCTCCTCGACCCGACTAAAGCTATTAGTCGCTTTAGACGAGAGATAAAAAATACATAAAATCCAAAACACATTTAATTTGCTGTCCGCGACGATCAATCTATCGATCTGAGTAACCAGCAATGACCCTTAATCCGTTAGCTATACTGACCAAATCTATTGGTCATCGCATCTAACGGTGCCATATCAAATCAGGGTTGTACGCCCAAATCTAAAACACACTAAACCACGACACTACGGATTTTTATCCTAGGCAACTCAAAAATGCCTTTCAATCAAATTCAAACTACGACAGGCCATTCAAAAAGCCTTCAAACACCTCCATAATCAATTCAAAGGCGTACAACCCTGTGCCCGAACTACGTTGACTCTGATTCTCCCTAAGGAGATACGTAGGCACTTGGATAACCAAGGCGAGTCCCCCTCCCTAAAATCTCAATTTTTCCCTTATTCAATTCCTTAGCTATTAACCTTAGCTTTTAGCCATAAAACTTGACCCTTAGATTCAAAGCCAATAGGAAAGGGTTGAGGGTGTCTAACACCTTCCCTCGACCTGATTATAATAACTTACCCCGAATCTCTTAACTGCGTAGGGTTTCCTATTCGCCCTTCAGAATAGGTGGCGACTCTAAAACCTTTAATTTTAGGGCAGGTTGCTACAGCTGGCGACTTTGTTGGGGATTTTACTTAATGGTGAATTATTAGGCTCCTATAGGTTTTGACAGGGTTTAGGTTTTTGGCAAACTTTTTAGGATTTGGCAAATTTGCCATGTTTAGGGTTTGGCTAATTTGCCATTTTAGGGTTTGGTTTAGGGTTATGGTTTTTTTAATAAATATTTAATTTATTTTTTATTTTTATTTATTTAATTTTTATTATTTGCCTAAAGGTTAATTGTTTATGTTAATATATTTGCATTAAATGTTTAAATGACATATTAATATATTTGCACTGCTGGGATTATAAAACTGTTGTTAAACCTAAGCGTGGGGATTATCCTTAAGACCAAAGGGACTTGAATCGCCTACGAGTCTTATTAATAATTCCACTCAGAGTGGGTTGAATATCCGGAAATGTCTGATACGAAGCTTGACTTTGTTGAGGGCAGGACTTGGTATTTGGCTGATCTCTCTGGGAACCTACCCCTAAAACTCGAACCTCATGGATAAAATGAGTTGTTCTAAAATCCAAAGAGACAAAAAGTCTCGGCGGCTACGAACGACCCCATGAGACCTTCTAGAACATACCAATGGGAAGGGTAGGCACCCTAAGCCGTTACGTCGGACCTATGAACCTAGGGCTTATGTGCTTATGTGCTTATTGTGTGTTAGCAATTTATATACTGCGAATGTCTTGCGTTTTAATTTTTGCAGGTATTTCTACGCATTCCTTGGCCTGCAGGGACCCTATTCCCAAAACCATGTCCTTCCCACGAATGACACCTCCATTTACGCACGTCAATTGGCCTCTCGATGGCCATGCGATTCGGTGACTGTCTTGAACGGTCACCCCGTGCTTACATCTACGTGTCCCCTAGCCTGTAGGGATTCTATTTCTAAAAAAAATCACATCCCTCATACGGAGGACAACTTCTTTAGCATGCGTTCGATTGGCCTCTCGATGGCTATGAGATCTAGTGACTGTCGTGAACGGTCACTCCATGTTTGCTTTCGCGCACCCTCTAACTTGTAGGGTTTGGATTTCCATCTATCTATCATGATCCACAGCCCTTAAGGGGTTTCCTTGGGTTTATCCCTTAAAATGTGTGGGGCATCCTTATAGTAACCCCCACTCTATAACACATTGCATTGCATGAAGAAAAAAAAACCATAAAATAAAATATATTCGCATACCATTGCATCATATGAGTTTATCATTCATACATGACATACATTTCTACAAGGAGCTCATTCGCATCTTAACTTGTATTTGGAATCAGAGACTGCAAATTTGATTTCCCGACATTCGAGGTTAATCATGGAGCAAATTCAGACAGACATGGCAGAGATTAGGGCTCAGATAGGGACTACTATAGGTCAATTTTTGGAAGCTATCCAAACTGTTACTCATGGACAAGAAGAGTTAAGGCAACCTGTTCAGAGGCCGGATGTTACTGTTGATCCAAGTGGCGTTAATCGAAAATTCGTCGATCCTATCCAAGAGGTCCCTTTGAATCAGAATGTTAGAAACACTATGCAAGTTCCCGTCAACGAGGCTCCGCACCGTGAAAATCTTTCTGTTTTGTCATATGATGCCTTTAAGTTTCCAATGGATGAAGATGAGGGTAAGCTTCGTCTTTTGGATAAGAGATTGAAAGCTATCGAGGATCGTGATTGCCTTGGTTTAGATGCTGCTAGTTTATGCCTGGTGCCTGATATCAAGATTCCTCCTAAGTTCAAAGTCCCCAACTTTGAGAAGTACAAGGGTACCACTTGCCCAATAACACACATCAAGGCATTTTGCAACAAGATGGCTCCTTATGCAGAAAATGATGAACTTCTAATGCACTTATTTCAGGATAGTCTTAGTGGGGCATCTCTTGAATGGTATACCCAGCTTGAAAGGACCAACATCCGAACTTGGAAAGATCTAGCCAAAGCCTTTTTCAAGCATTACAAACATAACAGTGATATGGTTCCCACCAGAATTCAACTTCAAGGTTTGACTCAGAAGGTTGACGAATCCTTTAGAGAGTATGCACAAAGATGGAGGGAGCTAGCTGCCAGAGTTCAACCTCCCCTTTTGGAACGAGAACTTATAGACATGTTCATGGACACTTTATAAGACCCCTATCTAAATCGGATGGTTGGATGTGCCGCTTCTGAATTCTCAACTTTGGTTGTCATAGGAGAAAGAATTGAGCATGGTCTTATGACTGGTAAGATTCAGAATGCTGCTACTAATTTTGAATTCCCAGAACAGGATGGTGAAGAAACAAGTACAATTTCCGAAGTTGAAGAGAAAGATCATGCTTATTCTCCAGTTCAGATCCCTTGCTATCAGATGATAGAAATTATTCCTGATCAGGATGCTCCACAAATCTGTGTTGCAACTATTAGCCAGCCACCAGTTCAATTTGTGCAACGAGAGCCTGTTCTATATGATCAATCAGTTAAGTACGTTCCACAACAACAGCAGAGATATAGACAAAATCGCCGACCACAAGGTGGGTAGAATCTGAGAAGGCCAAGAAAGGTATATGAACCAATTCCAATGCCGCATAGTCAGTTGCTCTCTCATCTACTCCGAAATTCTTTAGTGGAATTAAAACAACTTGGGCCTCCTCCTTTTCTTTATCCTGAAGGATATGATCCTAACGCCTACTGTGAGTTCCATTCAGGGGCACCTGGCCATTCGATTGATGGTTGCAACGTATTCAAAGGCACAGCTCAAAACCTCATTGATTCCAAGGCAATCTGCTTCACGCCAAACAGTCTGCGCATAAATTGAATTTCCCACGCCTGAGTAGAGGTCGGGATCGCAAGATGTACCTTCTGAAGCAATAGATCCAGACGGAGTCAAGTCTCTTCAATGTTGACAATCTGTGTTTCATTCTGCATTCTCATTTGTAATTTTTTTGTTTCGTTCAACACTTTCTCGTACGCAAAACTCGTTTGTTTTTGAATAATAATCATAATACATTGAATATTTTTGTCTTGAAACAATTCATTCGCTTTTTTTTTTGTTGTACTCAACTCTTGTAAATAAAAAAAAAGTAAGTAACTCTGGAGGGAGGATGATGAGCATGATACCAAGAATTTCAAACGGTGCGCTTTCGAATAAAACCTCGCTGATGATGTACATGCATTGTTTCAAATCCCCAAACACCGGAGATATAAGGGAGATAGACCCTCGTCAACCCCTTTGAGCCTTGAAGTAGAAGTTTCGTTTCTATTTAGAAAAAACCTTCATTTTAACCCAGGGGCAGGGTAGTGTTCGGTTAATCTGACCGAGTGTTCAAAACTCACTAAGGGTATGCATCTAAAAATACAACAATGGTTATCTGTCAAAAGGTTGAGGAATCTCAAAACCACAATGTTTATCCTTCATTCTTCAAGAGGTCAAAAGATGACAATGCCACAACGGCAATTCTCCATCAATCATGAAATGAGGTAGTTGCAATCACTTCCAACAAATCAAAGACAATGCAAAGTCACACGACTTTTTAAAAAAAAAATAAAAAATAAAAAAAAGGTGAAAGGCAATGAAAAAATAATGATAAAATTGCTAGGCGAAGACAAAGTCGTGTGACTACAAGTTCAAAGAAGAAAGGTGAGCGACTGCCATGTCCGAAAAGCCTCATTGATTCCTCAACCATGCCAAAATTCCTTCTGAGGGATGAACACTCTTGTCGAGTTAATTGAACTTAGGACTGGAGAATATCACGGAGAGTGGGTGGGCACCAAATATTTTTTAGCCTTAAATCTTTTTTCTAAAACCGTGAACCTGGCCACGTTACAACCTTCAAAAGTCCTAATTGAAGCAGGGTTAATTCGAAAGCATACTGTAAACGAGAGTATGGCAATCTGACTCCTATGAGGCTTGCTAAAACTTTTGAGTTGGTATCATATGACTTCTCATAAAAAATTCGATGTTACGACATCATTTCAAAAAAATTTTTTTTTTTTTCAATTTCAAGACAAACATAAACTTTGCATTAGAATTACCATTATCATAATAAACATCCTTGGCATATGAACAAGTGCGTGACATCCAAGAAAGATTCCATAATGAATTTCTGATAAAAAGGTGCATCTTTCCCAAGAACAAGTTGTCTTCGTAACTCCGTCAAATTGGGGGCAAAAATATCTCAAAATGGATTACCCTAAGGAGCAAAGAAGCAGCTGAATACTCCGCTGAGTGAGAATGCCGAGGCTATCATTTCTCATAAAGACTCTTGAATGGGGGAACCACGTCCAGGGGGTTCTCCTAACCAGGGGCAAAATCCCAATGATCACAGGGGTATACAAAGATCCTATTAACTAGGGGCATCCACCCTAAAGTCCAATCGACTTAGGTCGAGTCTCGAAGCAATAACACTCAGGGGCATATATTTACAAATCCAAAAATGGGGCAATCACTCAAGGTTCGAAGAATGTCTCAAAGTATTGAGTAATCAGGGGCTGTTACTCAAGCGTGGCTGAAACCATCTCTAAACTGTGATTGTTCAGGGGCACTATTCCATAGTTCACGACACTGGGGCATTCTATCTCGCTGGCACAGATCTCTGAAAATCCCCTCGAGGCGATCTCTTTGAAAGCCTTGCGGACTAAGTCTAGACAGTAGGCAGGGGCATCTCCTCCTTTTCAATTATTTGATCCAGTTAAGTTCAGGTGCAGGCTAAAACAACTTGTGTATACAAAGAGAATATCGGGAAGTCATGATCTTTACCCTCAGCAAGAGTCGAGATTTAAATCCAGATGATTGGCGTTCCTCAACAGTCAGAAGACTTCATCCTTTGAGCTCCTGATAGATATCAATGCATATTGCATCGCATCCTCCAAAATGCATAGCATTTCCACTCAGGTGGAGCATTACATTTAGTTTTTAAAAAACATGCATCGAAGCATAAGCCAGATTCAAGTTTTTATCAAGTACCCTTCACATCCCCGGTTAGGTCAGTGTCACTTCTCCAGAAGAACTCTTTACTCCTCAACTATCCCGAGCAGTATTCCCCACGAATCATTTATTCTTAATGCAGCTGTCCGCAAGCTTTCCCGACCTTATGCCACTTTATCCCCTCAAATACAATTTTTTCCAAAGAAATCAATACTAAAACCATACAATTTGGAGTTTTCCGGTAACCATACCGTCGTCAGTAGTTTTACTGTTTGTCCCGTTCCAATCACCTGATTGATGTTTTCCGGTAACCTTACCGATGCCAGTAACCTTACTGAGATATTCTTTCCAATCACCTGATTGATGTTTTCCGGTAACCCTACCGATGCCAGTAACCTTACTGAGATATTCTTTCCAATCACCTGATTGATGTTTCCCGGTAACCTTACCGATGCCAGTAACCTTACTGAGATTTCCTTTCCAATCACCTGATTGATGTTTCCTGGTAACCTTACCGATGCCAGTAACCTTACTGAGATATCCTTTCCAATCACCTGATTGACGTTTTCCGGTAACCTTACCGATGTCAGTAATCGTACTGAGATATCTTTCCAATCATCTGATTGATGCTTTCCGGTAACCTTACCGATGCCAGTAACCTTACTGAGATATTCTTTCCAATCACCTGATTGATGTTTTCCGGTAACCCTACCGATGCCAGTAACCTTACTGAGATATTCTTTCCAATCACCTGATTGATGTTTCCCGGTAACCTTACCGATGCCAGTAACCTTACTGAGATATCCTTTCCAATCACCTGATTGATGTTTTCCGGTAACCTTACCGATGTCAGTAACCGTACTGAGATATCTTTCCAATCATCTGATTGATGCTTTCCGGTAACCTTACCGATGCCAGTAACCCTACTGAGTGTTTATTTTCCAATCGCCTGATTGACGTATCCCGGTAACCTTACCGATGATAACAACTTTGTCGTTCATTCTATTCACAAATAAACTACGCATAAGCATTATACATAAGCACTATCATACATACCCATTCGGGCACACACATCATTTACATACGTGAACATGCATACATTTGCATTGTACAAACAACAGGATCATAGGCATACGCACGATGCATACGCATTTACAAAACAATCCTCTATACAGGTGAACTTGTCCGAACCAGGGCAAGTGATGCCTATTGGAGCAGGTGAGCTTGCTATAACTATAGCAGGTGATCCTTTTGGGGTTATACAAACCATGAAGACTTACTAGAACTATAGTAAGTGGGGTTCATAAACTACGAACGCTTGCTAGCAATATAGCAAGTTGATCACACAAACTGACTACGAGTCCTCGCTATGTAAGACTCAGGCTTTAGCAGGACGATTCTTTTCTCTCATATTCAAGCACAAGGTAAATTCAGGGGTCTCCCAATATTTAATAACTCTTCGATTCGAAAAGCGTGAGACCTGCGTATTCTCACGCCATTCAATCTAATGTAATTAATTAGGGGCAGCTGTCATACCCCAAAATTTACCTGATACAATTCACATCTTTCAATTTATTAAGGGTGTTAAGAATTAAGAGCCATAGAGTTTAATATACCTATTATCAAACTCGATCTCTTATAAAATTCCCTTATAAATTGGTCAAAATGAAATAAGGGTGTAAATAGCAAAATCTTTCTAAATCCAATTGATACTTGGCCCATTCATAAATTGCCTCTTGGAAAAATAAAGGGGTGTATTTTAAGGAATGGAAAAGTTGGGTTCAATTTGAGTATTAGGCCAATTTAGGTTCTCTAAAGCTTTCTATAAATATTAAATTTTTAACAAATTAATATTTATTTAAAGTTTTTATCAATCTAATTTGATGACTAATTATTAATTGAGGTTTATTTAGCAATTATCATTTTATTAGTTGACCCAAAATAAAAGGGCCTATTCTATTTTCGTTTTAGTTATTATTTTACTAATTACCATTTGTTAATTACTATTGTTTTTTTTTGTTTTATTATATTTGTTCATTGTTAAGTCAATATGATTATGCAAAGTGGGCTAAGAAATGACATTGGGCCAAAGATCCGGTTACTGGGCCAAGGACGGATCAGGTACGGACCGGGTCAAACCGACCCGGATCCTGTTCACCATCTTCCTCCTCGCAGCAAGTCTTCAGCGTCGTAGCCAATAGTACAAACCCTAATCTCCATCATTGAGCAAACCCAACCCATGGATCCAATCTTCAAACACAATCAAATCTCGGAAATAAGATGATCATAAACAAATTGATTAACAGAATCAAATCCTAACTAAATCGAATCAGTGAATCAAACTTAAATAACACATTTCGTTTTCATTAATTGAAAGAAAATTTACATTGAATGGAATCCGGAAAACAAATCAGATCTCTAAATAAAAAAACTAAACCTAATAATCTAATCGAATCTTCCCTAATCTGAATCAAACCCTAACTATAAATTGAAAAGAAATTAGATGAAGAAGGGGGATTTTTTTTGGGAGGGGGTCGAAGAAATTCTGGAAATCGAAGCGTCGCGAACACGAAGACGGATCATCTTCATCTTCGATTAAACTTGCAAGACGAAGAAGAAGGGGATTAGACGAAGCGAATCAAGATCGAGAAGGAATAACAGAGAGATTAACGACAAGAGGTAAGCCTCGGACTTAGCTTTAGGATTTGATTCTTTTTACGTTTGATGCTTGAATAGGTTTGTGGGCGTATGCGGTTCTGGGCTCGATTTGGGGCTTTTATGGGTTTAGGTTGAAGATTGAGGTCAGGGTTCGCATATTAGAGTTTGGTTGTTTTATGTTTTTGAGTTTTTATGCGTTTCTGGGTATGGATGATGAAAGGAAGGATTGGAGAAGATGAAGATCATGAAGATCTTCATCTGTTCTTAGGGTTTTTCTGGGCACGGTTTGGGATAGGAGGAAGATGGAAGAACGTGTGTTTTGCAGAGAGAATAATGAGAGAAGGCTTGAGAGTGAGGGGGAGACCGAGTCTTAGCTTGAAGTTAGGACCAAACTTCACGTGAAACAGAGGAAAGTTGGAGAAGAGATTGCAGGGACTTTCATCGTGAAAGAAGAGAGTTTGGACGGCGGTATTAGGTTTGGATTAGCATTAGGGTTTCAAAATTTTATTCCTGGGCCTGAACGTTTCTTTTAGAAGCCCATACGCAGTTTCCTTGCCACACACCCATTTAGATCCAACACCCCAATTGTTTGTTTTTTTTAATTCGTTATTGGGCCTGCATAAGGCCTGTCCGTTTTTAAATCCTTGCACCACCTGCAGCGAATTGAACCCCTTGGCTGAGTGTCTCATTTGATTTTTGGGGCCTGTTCCAATTGGGCCTGACCCAATGCTAATTGCACACCCCCAATTTACTATCCAGAACAAAACATACCCCCCTTGTAGTTTTTTTTAAATAAATTTTAATTAATAAATTTTGTGAAATTTTAATTGTTTAATTATTGGTTCTCTCTTGATGACTTAATCCAATTTTCTCCTCGAACCGACTAAATCCATTAGTCGCAGTAGACGAGAAATAATTTTTGATCATTTAATTTATTTATTAATAATATAATCGATTCTAATTTATTTATTAATGGTATAATCGATTCAAGTTTAATTCTCTCCTCGACCCGACTAAAGCTATTAGTCGCTTTAGACGAGAGATAAAAAATACATAAAATCCAAAACACATTTAATTTGCTGTCCGCGACGATCAATCTATCGATCTGAGTAACCAGCAATGACCCTTAATCCATTAGCTATACTGACCAAATCTATTGGTCATCGCATCTAACGGTGCCATATCAAATCAGGGTTGTACGCCCAAATCTAAAACACACTAAACCACGACACTACGGATTTTTATCCTAGGCAACTCAAAAATGCCTTTCAATCAAATTCAAACTACGACAGGCCATTCAAAAAGCCTTCAAACACCTCCATAATCAATTCAAAGGCGTACAACCCTGTGCCCGAACTACGTTGACTCTGATTCTCCCTAAGGAGATACGTAGGCACTTGGATAACCAAGGCGAGTCCCCCTCCCTAAAATCTCAATTTTTCCCTTATTCAATTCCTTAGCTATTAACCTTAGCTTTTAGCCATAAAACTTGACCCTTAGATTCAAAGCCAATAGGAAAGGGTTAAGGGTGCCTAACACCTTCCCTCGACCTGATTATAATAACTTACCCAGAATCTCTTAACTGCGTAGGGTTTCCTATTCGCCCTTCAGAATAGGTGGCAACTCTAAAACCTTTAATTTTAGGGCAGGTTGCTACAAAACCACTCGGCAGTTGGTTTAAACAGACTGAAAACCTTCCGGGCGTGGTTCACCATTTTCAACGGCTCTCTCTTGTTACAAAAAAAAACAAATAAAATACTATGTTAAATAGACCGTTAAGAAAATATTGAATAAACGTCTAAATTGTAAACTGTTAAATAATGTAGTCGGACAAATTATAAAAAATACCTCTCCCTCCCAGATACGCCGAGCGACGTGCTCGCGGTAGGTAAGCAGCACGAAAGTGTCACTGGGCCCTCCCGGGTAGCCCTCCTCCTGCTCATCCTCCTCCCCGAGTGGAGGGTCAACATCCGGTACCTCCTCCGCCTCGTGGTATGACACTTCCACCTCCTCCTCCTCCTCCTCTCGCTGGCGGGAAGAAGATACCCGAGCTAGACGACTCCTCGATCCAGATGTAGAGGTACCCTCGTCCATCTCCACGGGAACTCGCACACGTCGTCCCTGGCCCTGCCCCCGTCCCTGTGTCGACGCCAGATGCGCCGCCGCCCGCTCGCGTCTAGCCGACGCAGTCTGGGTCTCTCTACCGTGTCTGATGCGTGCTTGGTTGTCTGACATGTTCCTGAAAACAATTGAAATCGATTAATATGCGAGACAACATAAAGAACTTAAAAAAATTGCACTTATGATACAAATCGGAAGTTCATTTCTGAAACTGGGAATGGAGGTGTTTTCGGAAATGAACTTCCGAAACACCCCTGCGAGGACGTTTTCTGCAACTTCCATGGCAGATCCCAAAAACAAACTTCAAAACTATGTTTAATCATTCTAAACACCCTAAATATCAGTACCAACCTAACCTAATACATTTTTTGCTATTTGTAAACAACCTAATATGAATTTTAATCATAGATCTAAAACTCAAAATGCTTACCGATTGAAGAGATTGGAGGGCTTTTGAATGTAGTATAGCAAGGTCCTTGTCCCCTTTGATGTAGCCTTGGATGTGTTTGCACAAAATTTCTCTAGGGTTGTGTTTGATGTTGAATTAGGGTAAATGAATGGGGAGGGGGGCTGTTTTGCTTAATCTGCAAAACGCGCAATATTTCGGAAATGAACTTCCGAAATGGTGTTTTCGGAAATGCATTTCCGAAATAAGTCAAATTTTGAAAAGAAAAAAAAGGCGCTTTCGGAGATGCATCTCCGAAAACACCTTTTTCTTGCATTTCGGAAATGCATTTCCGAAGTCAGGGGTATATGTGGTTTTTCACCAGAGGTGACCTAGAAGGTTGGGAGGTGGGCAAAGAATTTTCCTTAAATTTTTTCAACTATTTTTTATGCACTATTACTTTATTTTAATTGAATAGAATAGAATTTAATTTTAATAAAATTAAAAAAACAATGAAAATATTTTAAAAAAATTAAAAGAAACTTTATTTCATATAAAATCAATTTGATAGAAATTATAGTAGTAAATGTAAATAGTACTTTGTTAAGTGAATAGAATTAAAATTTAAGTGAATCTCTAGTATAATTATACATAAAAATATTAATTTTATTCTTTAATTTAAATAAAATTGAAGAAAATAAACTGTTGTATTCAATTATATTTATGTCTGTCAATTACTAATTCTTTTCATTTTGGTACTTTAATTCTATATATAAAACTTTAAATTATTAAAAATAATTATTCAATCTTTTCTTTTCAAATATTAATTCTTTTCATTTTGATAAAACTTTAAAATATTATTATTCTCTTAATTTAATTGTTTATTTTTTAATCTTTATTTATTTTTTTAATATATATTTTATCAATGATATGTCATTAAATAATCATTAGAACATATAAATTAATCAAAAAATTTATATATATTTTAATATACTGAATATATAAGTATCGTGAGTATTTTATATACCATTGATAAAACTTTAAAATATTATTATTTTACTAATTTAATTATTTATAACAAATTTCCAAAATTATTATCTAATAAATAGTATAACAAAATTATTATCTAATAAATAGTATAACAAATTTATTTTGTGTATCATTATTAATTCAATATAACAAATTTCCAAAATTATTAACATATCTTTTTTTTATTCTAAAAGGAATGTACTTATTCCATTTATAAGATGTTTTATTTCATCGGTCCAAAATTTGAAATGGTTGTTCCCTAAAATTAAAATCGATATATTTGTCTTTATTAACTAATAAATAGTATAAATCTTTGAAGATCTTAATTTTAAACCACCATTTCAAAATAATTCTATACTTCAAAACTTCTACGTTTTTTCGGAAGTGTACTCCCGAAATCCTAAAAAATGGGATTTCAGAAATGCATTTCCGAATTCTAGAAAAAATTTGAAAAAAATATTATTTCAAAAATGCATTTTTGAAGTAGGGATATTTAGGGATTTTCGCCGGGGTCAGCCCATAAGGAGGTGAAGAAAGAAATTCTCTTGATTTGGTCTTTATGAACCATTGACTAGGTCAAAACCACTGTCATTTATAAAGAAAAAGAATCAAGGAGAATATGTTGTAACTAGTATTTTGTTTGCTTGTGACCAAATAAAGTTTACTCAAAAGTTTGATAAAGATAAAGATGGCTATCCACCAAGTATCATGTAACTTAATTTATGTATTATAAACATTGACGAGACATGTGTTAAGTTTAATTTACAACAAATTTCAAATGCTTGACATTGTCAATAGCTTTAGCAGACAAATGGGACAAGCACGTCCTTAGTTTCTCCATTCCTTCCCTTTTTCTTTTGATTTTTTATGTGTGAAAAGGAAAAACAATTTTATTTTTCTCAATTTTTTGATATGTAGGCGTCACAAATACATGTAAAAAGTACAAAGCTGTTACTATCAAAACAACAAACTTTGACAAGTTTTAAGTTAATTATTTGGTATGTGATAGTGTCATCTATTTTCTTCCACAACAATGTACGCATTATTTTGCGGTCTTAAATTTTGGGCATTTTGCCTGCAACAATTAGTTGCTATGATTATGATCTCTCACCGAAAATACATTAGTTTAGGGACAGGTGCGTTTACTTTTGTCTGGTGTTAGAGTATGCTCACTCATGCATCTTTCTTAATTTCCTTTAGGTGAGGGTACTTAGGTCTTTTTATTTTATAGATGTCCAAAATTGGGGAATCACAAAATAAAATAGTAGATTTACCAACCACAAAAAATCAGTAATGCATACTGTATTAAATAAATATGTCACACTAGATTTATCTTTGTGTATATAGGGTTGCTAGTCCTAGTAGCTCATTAAAGCCCTTTAGGCCTCGTCCATTGAGAGATATATAATTAAGAACATTATGATTTGAAAAATATAATGTTGGTTTGACATCTACTAAAATAAAAGAATTAAGAATCGGAGTTATTAGAATAATATTTGACCAGTTTTTGACACGAGTTTTAAATTATTAAAATTCTATTTTTTTTAAAATCAGAGAATGAAAAACAAAAGGTAAAGAATTAAGATTGGAGTCATACGTATGCGTGTGTGGTCTAGCGGTGAATCGCTTGAGTCTTGAGAGTGCGCTCCTCTCAAGGTCTCTTCATATTTATTTGTTTGGAGTTGACTTTAGAATTTTAAATACACTCCAACAGTAGGTTGAATAATATAACTCAAACAATTTAATATATAATATTAGAACCTTGATACTAAGTATCAAACTTGGCATTCTTATATCTTCAATAATTATTTGTGGAAATTGAATAAAATTAAATAGATTTTTTAATATTATCACGGTTATCATGTATATAAAGTTTTAAAAAAGTAAATATTTGTTGTTATATATTTTAGTAGTGGTTGACAATACAAGAAAAAAAGTGTTGGGTTATTTTGCGATTGGGTTGATATACCTTAACATGTTAAATACTTTCTATCGTCATATTGTGGTGAAACGAGAGAATTATGCGTTCTTTGTTGAATATGAATATAAGAGTTTTTCATTTTTTTTTTGTGATCATTGTGTGTGTGCGCGCACGCATTGGTTATATTGTTGATAAATTGTTAAAGTTGACAGGTCAAAATGTAGAGAAACCTCTGATTAAAGAATCTTCAAGATACACGCCTAAAAAGTTCAAACATGTTATACCATTTAATGTCAGTGTGAATGACATTTGGATTAATTAATTTGTAAATATCATAGTGATTGACATAATGAATTTGAATAAGAAGAAATAGTAGTAGAGATTGCAAATGAATTGAATGAGAATTTGGTGATTGAGAAAGATTTGTTTGATGATAGAAGGGAGCAACATGATTTCAATTATGTGGTTATGGAAAATAGTGGTTGGGTGAGAGATTCATGTGATGATATGGAGAAGAATAATTGATTGAGACAATTGATTGCTAATAATTGGAATACTGGTGTAATTGGTTGTCCTATGTTTATTTTATCTTCTAATTTGAAATCTCTTAAACCTATTCTTAAGAAATAGAACAGAGAGACTTTTGGAAATATTCATATTAAAGTCACTCAAGCCACTGACGAAGTTAACGTGATACTTTTGAATAAACATGCAATTTACAATGATGATCTTGGATTAGATGAAAAATGATCAACTTCTATTAGATAAGGCATTGCATATGCATGACTAATTTTGGAGGAATATGTTAGAACGTGAAATGTTCTGATCAATATTCTTAGTTTTGATGATAACATTATATATGAATTTTGTATAAGACAATGTGGTACTCTAATTATTCACGTTTTTCATTTCAGGAAAAGTCTAAAAGAGTATGCACAAAATTAGCATTCAGAAGCTCTGACCCAGAAGATCTGGATGGATTCATCAGAACATGGTCTGACAGACATCAGAAGATGGTCTTGAGAAAATCATAACATGATCTGAAAAGCATCGGAAGATGGCAGTCAGAAGCAAGGCTCTGAAGATCTGAAGGTATCACGCTACAAAGCACTTCCAAAGTCTGATGACTGAAGTTGCATCTGCACCAACGCTGAAGACTCTGATATTCAAACATTATTCTAATATTCTGAGTCCAGAAGCAAGTACAAGATGAAAAGGCTACAACGTCAAATCTGTCTGACTGACAAAAGGAACTTTAGAAGCTACAAAAGGCAAAGTCAGCAAAAGTTGTTGAAGCATGGCTCGAGGTAGTTGACAAAAGAGTGAAACATTAAATGCAGTTGTGTACTATTCACGCAAAGCATTAAATGCTCTCAACGGTCACATTTTCTCACTGCCTATATAAAGAAGTTCTGATGTTGAAGCAGAAAATAACACTCGCTCTAAGTACCAAAACGCTGCCAAAACGTTATCACACAAAAACAACAAGAAACTTCATCTTCAACCTCACAACTTGTAATATCTTAGTGAGTGTTAGAACTTAATCTTGAGAGAAATATCACTTGGTGATTATAGCTTATTAAGAAGCAATTTAAAACTCTTGTAATATTTATTTTCATCTTTGTAAAAGGAATTTCCTAGAGTGATCAAGTTGTGATATGTATACTCTAGAAGACTTAGAAGTTGTCTAAGTGGAGAACCATTGTAATCAAGATTGATTAGTGGATTAAATCCTCAGTTGAGGTAAATCACTCTATCAGGGGTGGACTGGAGTAGTTTAGTTAACAACGAACCAGGATAAAAATATTTGTGTGATTATTTTTTATCTACCTTTTTAGAAGAAACCCTTATTCAATCCCCCCCTTTCTAAGTGTTTTTCACTCCTTCAGAATAAGGTATAAAATAAGTGGTTTAAAGAAGGACATAGGAATACAATTTGTTTTCACAACACATACAAATTGATATATGCTAGTAACAAAGTCACTAGACAAAGGTATGTCAAATTTGTTTTTGCAAGAGGACATTGAATTAGATAATCATATTAATAACTTCTACAAAAACAAATTCAATTAATAAAAAATTACATTTATACTGATCTGGTGGAGAGAACTATCCCACAACTTATAACTCACGCGAATAATGAATATTTTACTAAAATGTCTCAACTTGAGAAAACTAAGAATGCATTGTATAATATGAATGGTAATTATGCTCCAGACCCTGGTGGCTTTGGGGAATGGTTTTTACAGGTCTATTGGGGTATAGTGGGGAGAAATGTGATCAATCTAGTTAATCAATTCTTTTAATAAGGTTAGATTTATACTAATTTCAATTCATCAATGCAACTTTGATTACTAAACAACATAGAGAAGATTCTATTGAAAAGTATACACCTCTTGGCACTTGCAAACATTCAATTCAAAATCATTAAGATTAATGCAGACAAGTTAGTCATCGCAACTACTAAAATCATCTCATAACACCATAGAGACCTCATTAAGTGCTGACATATTTAACAGTGCGTTCAATTTAATTCAGAAGCCATTGATTTGTTAAAGAAGAAATCTTTTGAAGGTAGTGTGACTTTGAAGATATACATAAAAAAATCTTTGGTGCTTTAGATTTCCATTATCTTATTAAAGTTCTTTTTTAATTTGGCTTTCAAAAAAATTGATTGTATTTTTACCATTCCCCGCTATTTCAAATTGTTAGTCATGATAAACGGTAAATTCGCATGACTTTTTTCTTGCTATAGAGGAGTGAAGCAATAAGATCCTCTGTCTCACTTGTTTCTACATTGTTAAAAAGGCACTTAGTAGGCAGTTATATATGTTGGTGGATCATGGTAAGCCGACATGCATTTCTGTTGTTAAGACAACCATTTCTAGCCACATATTTTTCATATGAAGTTATGATATTATACAAATAAACCAGGAAAATCGTGCATGTCGTTAACAATCTCTTTTAAAAATATGGTCAGAAATGTGGTCAATACATCAGTCCAACTATGTGTAAGCTTTATGATGGAGCTAATTCTTGATTTAAGTTGAGCCGCATTAAAGAAATGCATGGATTCACCAAGGTATAAATACCATTTAATTATCTTGAATATAGATTGGTCAAGCTAGTTACTTGAATGGGTCACCTTATTTTTATGATGAGCAGGTTTTAATTGGTCCAGTCATTCATACAAGGCATTTTACTTATAGTCTTAGAATTTATGAGTGGTCAATCAATCTTTTTAAAAACTAAGATTCTTGCATCAGAAATTTTTTTGTGGACACTTAGCATAGATGGTAAAAAGCTAATTACTACCTCTTAGAAGGTTATTTGCTCATCTTTAATCGAGGGAGGTCTTAGTCTAGGAGATATTAATATCTCTTTATTATAAGTTGTTAATTACTAATAATCATTGGTATTTTGTGCTTATTAGTATAAAAAACCATACATTTTTCATTTTTCTTTCTATGATGAGCAGGTTTTAATTGGTTCAGTCAGTCATAGAAGGCATTTTACTTATAGTCTTAGAATTTATGAGTGATCAGTCAATCTTCTTAAAAACTTGAGTTCTTGCCTCAGAAATTTTTTGTGAACACATAGCATAGATAGTAAAAAGCTAATTACTACTTCTTGGAAGGTTATTTGCTCACCTTTATCAGAGGGAGGTCTTGGTCTAGGAGATATTAAGACAGTAAAAAAATTGTTTGTCTATCTTTTTATTATAAGTTGTTAAATACTAATAATCGTTGGTATTTTGTGCTTATTAGTACAAAAAAAAAACATTCATTCGTCATATTTCTTGGAATTAATCATTATTTTTCTTTCTTGAGGAACATAGTAAACGTTAGGTTGATCATGTGAAGGACATTGATTTATGGACTGAGAATTGATTGAGATGAAAAATTAAAGATTTACACCTACTATAACCAATACATATTCAATTTGTATAAAATTATAAGGTCAACTCAGTTATCCAGGACATAAATTTGAACATTCCTCCTGACTTATCCATTTCCTACCTCAAATTATTGAAGGTATTTTGAAGACTAGCTTGTCATTTGATAATACTAATGTTGATGAACTCATTTGAAAAAGATTTGCAAATGGTAATTTATCTTTTAAAGATACGTACAACTATATCATGAGGGATCACATTGAGAAATTAGTTTTCATGAACATTAATAGAACTAGTTATAAAAACTTATTTAATTTTGATTGTAGAAGTTTGAGCTTTAAAATTTAAAATCTCATCATGACTCTCATCATAATATTTTTTTGAAAAACTTGGCCCAAAAAAAACACTACAGATTTCAAAATGGTAAAACTGACTTTGATTGAGACATTTTTCATGTTAAACAATTGGTCATATAATATTTACTTTTTTCAAGGGGCACATGTATTATTGAATTCATGAATTTATAATTATTAAATGCGTTGACATCAAATGTCAACCTCTTCGTACATCTAAAGTCATGCAAGTTAATTGATATATTCCTAGTCATAATTGAATTAAGTGCAAACAAATGAAATTTTAAGAGAAAATTTATGAATATTAACTTGTGGTGGAAAATTCACATATAATTTATAATCATTCTCTGATGGTTTTTCAGAGAAGATTGAAGTTTGCTTCTCATTTCAAGTTGAATTGTATGAAATCGTGATTGTTATATTGAATATTCTAACAAGAGAAATTGGATAATTGTTTTCCTTAACTCAATACTAGTCAATCATTTGTGCTTTTTCTAATGTGAATATTATTCACATCTGTTAATTGAATGGAAGAATACTTTATACACTATCTATTCTTTTAAATTCAAAATACCTCACATTTTAAGAAAAAGAAATGTTTGTGTAGATATATTAGTCAATGCATTTTTTTATTATAACATTTGATGGAATTCATTTTTTATTTGACCATAGAAAGTTTTTAAGAAATTTATTGGATATTTTAAATTATCATTTTTGCTAGCGATTTGATCAGTTACATTTTATGTCCTATATCTTTTTATTTTTCACTTTTAGCCTAATAATTTTTTTTATTGAAATAAAATTATAGATTAAAAAAATATGATATACAAAGTCAGCCAATATTTAAACAGATGTTGACATGGTTAAAAAAATCACATTTAAAATAAAAATTCTTTAAAATCATCTTCAAAAGTAAAAAAATAATTATTTTCCCCATGTTCATATAATATAAATAGTTAACAAACTTTGATTAAAGTCCATTTGTTAGAAAATACATGAGTTTATTTTTCTAAATGGAACCAAATACCTAAAGTTAAAACAAACAATAAATTGAGTTCTTAACCTTAAAAAAATATCAAACTTTAACTTTTAGGTCAATTAATTAATAATAGGCAATATAGTTCTCTTTCTCTAAAGCACCTAACAATTCCTCCTTACCTGGTTTTTCTTCTATAATCCCTTTTATACAAATGGACGAAGGCATATTTAAAATGCTCAATGATTTAGAATAAAAAAGAGGTACCACCATATCTCATCACAAGGCCCTACTATCTATCTACCAAAGAGATCCAATTTATATTAAAATATGACTATAGCTTTTAGGTGTTATTTTGATGTATTGTCTTGGAAGTCTTGTATCAATATTAATCAAAGTAATGAAACTGTCGGTAGCTAATAATGCCCTTTCCTCATTCGAATTATTTTACCATTGATAGCTAGACACTGATAATTATATGTGTAGCTTGTATGAACTACAGTTATTTTTTTTCTAATAATTATTGGTAATATGGTTGAAATATGTATGCGATTCTATAAAGAGACAAAGAGTTTCAAGAGTTTCACATGGAATTAATATTATTTAAAAAAGAAAAAGAAGGCAGTATATTAAAAGATAGTAGGTAATTTTGGAACATACTTGGGAAAACAATGAGTTCAAGAATTTATCTATTCTTCTAAGTTCAAACCAAAGTCTAATTTGTCGATTCCTCATTTTTAGGTACGAGGGACAAATCACAATAAGAATATCAACCACAATTGTTTATAAACTATTAAAAATGACATATTGAATTTGAATGTGCGTTGGAAATGAAAGTGAGAAAAATATAAGGAGGTTGAATTGTGTTATTTTTTATTTTTTAGGTAAAAATCTGTTATCATATTGTGAATTCAAAATCTAGAATGTGATACAGAGGCAAGTGTTTGTAGCGGATAAAACATGTTTAGAGATAGAGAATAAAACAAAGAGAGACACAAGCAAGTTTATATTGGTTCCTCCTATAAAACGAGCGTAGTCTCTCTTTGCACTTTCAAGAAATTTCATTATAATCATAGTTGATTACAAATGCTCAAGCACACAAGCAAGAGACTTTCAATGCTCAAACACCCAAGTAAGAGACTTCTAATGCTCAAGCCTTAAGCAAGAGACTTCAGATGCTTAAACACACAAGCAAGAGACTTCTAACAATCTAATTTAATCAAATAAAAGATTGTTTGAATATTACACTTGATATACAATCAGTGTTAAGTTCTGAAGATGCTTAAGACAAGGTTCTGCTGAACGAGTTTTGAAGATTTGAAGACATTACTTTTGATTACCAAGTGCTGAAGACTCTGAAGACAAGGTTCTGCTGAACAAGTTCTGAAGACTTCAAAGACTTAGGCTAAGAAGACTCAAGTTATTATCCTTCTACAACATGCTTCATCAACATACATCAAAAGCCTCTAAAGAAATAGAAGATAAATATCCAGACTAGCTTGAGTGAGATGGTGACTATAAAAGTAAAAAGTACAATGTGACCACTACTCTAATAGGGTGGCGTAAGGACAAACCATTTTGTACTTATTGTTTATCATTTTCACCAAGACCGTTAGGGACAAAACAACTGGTTTTATGTTTCCCATTCTACCCTCTAAAGGATCTCTTTTTCAGCCATAAAAGGAGGACTTTGAAGAATTTGAAATCAACCAATTCGTTCTACAAAACTACGCTAAAGCGTTGCACAAACTCTTTTGAGATATTCTTTGTATAGTTTTGTATTCTTGGCAAGGAGCTTTTGTTCATATCTTGCTATCAACACTTTTGTGTTATTGTACTTAAACATTGTGTAATCTACTTGTTAGAAGCATCTCTTTATACATATCTTAGTAATCAACAGTTGCTGATAGATTCCTTGAGAGACTAGGTGTATTCATGATTCTCAAGAAGACTTTCGCTGCGATCATCGTGGATTGACAATAAGGATCGATAGACTTGTTGGGATTGTCAACAAGGTTGATCATACTTATTGTGGTTGTCTGTAATCGGTTGAGTATAGTGGACTAAGTCCTTGTGGATAAGGCAAATCACCTTGCGGGATGGACTAGAGTAACTTAGTAAATAGCGAACTAGGATAAAAATAATTGTATTCATTTATTTTTATTCACGTGTTAGCTTTGTGTTTGATTTGCAAAAAGATTATATTTTGTGCAACCCAATTCAAACCCCCATTTCTTGTGTTTCTCACACCTTTAATAACGTCAACCCTGAAGGAGCCAATGGAAGACCTCGTAAAATTCATAGCCATGTGCTAGGACCGTAAAAAAAACTTAAACAGATAACATGAAGTATTTCATATAATAAATCTGTATTTCTTACATACTCTTTCATTATGAAGTGCCATAATAAAAGTGTAAAAATAAGGAAGAGATAAGGCGTTGGACTAGTCTCCTGCCAGGTCCTTTTCGTAGAAAAATGATCTTCCCGTTCACAACGGTTTGATCCATTCGGATTTGTTCCCTGGAAAGTGATAAAAGGTGGTGACAATACTTTACTTTATCCAAAGCATTTTCAAATGACTGCGAAACCGCATCGAGTGTGGAACTCGTACAGTTAGCTAGATGTCAAGATAACAAAGTGTTCTAGGAACACAATTACTCTATTTCCTCATGAGCAGCCCTTGACTACTTCGAACAATGACTAAATCTTAATCCTTCATCTCCACGGTCCTCACCAACTGAGCCACTTAGTCGAATAGAGAGTTGATGAGCTTCAAGGGATGCAAAACATTCGTCACTCTGGAAAAAGAGGTGGAAGCTTTCTTTGTCTCGTGTAGGTACATATCCTATTCAAGCTCCAAGTCATGGAATTTATCCTCCATCCATTGTTTTTTAGTACGATACCATTAAGATCGAAAAAGCAACCCAATGGTCGGACACACCTAAGGCTATAGCAGTTGATGCACGTCAAGCATATTTGGCCAATTTACCCATTTCTTCTTCCAAACGGGCCCGTAGAGACCAGCCAAATAAACACATTCCTCGTCAAGAGGAGGTAGTTGACGACTTCTAGCAAAACAAGAGTTATATCTTATCTGTTTGGGGAAAGTAGTTCGACCTAGGATATTCGGTAAAACCGACAGGTTTTCTAAGGCAACATTATTTTTTGGCCAGCCACACTCCCCACCTTAGAAGTAGGAATTATTGCTCACTACCCATGCACTCTACAAAATAATAAGTAAATAATATACGTCAAATCCATTCAGGGTAAAAATATCATGAAATTCCAAAGGTAAAAAATTACCAAAAATGATCTTTCTCTCTTCCCGTCAACGGGCTTTCACCAGCAGCGGGATGTTAATAAGATACTTTAAACACTTATTTGCTGCTTCCTCCGTGGGGGTTTATCCTTATGTATCCCATTTTATTGATGAACTTTACCAATCGACCCTTTTGATATCTAGCCTCTTTTCAAAGGTCATTCTCGTCGTACATGGAAGAGTTACATCCCAGCAAAAAGTGAACCTCTATCTAGTACTTGGGAAATAGGCCAATACATTAACTTCCATTCTATTTCCGATATCATAAATCATCGCATGAGCTTCTAGGCTGACGCTAGTCACCAAGAAAAACCACTCCAAAAAAGGCGGAAACTCTGAAAGAGGTTTGGAGCCATAAATGACTGGCTTAAAGTGGATTAACCCTTTACCCCTAGTTAGAGATACTGGATTGCAAATACATTTGAAAATATGGAGAAAAAGAAACACAATGGATCTTACCTTCATGTGCTCACACCTATGTTGCTAGAATGTCAAATATGCCCAACATGAGGGGGGAGTTATGAGGGATCCAAGACCAAATGGTTTAAAACTTAGACCTCGAAAGCATTCAAAGAAAGATGAAGGCCCATGGTGGAGAAATCACATTCGTGAAATGGGATGACGTAGACACCATACTTTTCGCATACCCTTTCGTCTTTAGAAGGGACCCCAATTCCCCTGTCAAAAGACAAACCTACCTCTACAGAAACACCATCAACACCTAGTTTGAAAAAACAAAAGCAATGGCAGATTAAATAGGGTCCATCCAAGAAGATGGAGAATCCTTTTGAGACTTTCTGTTACTTTTATGTGTGATTTCTTGTTCCTAATGCAACAAATTTGCAATTAGTGGGAGTGAAGAACGTCAAATAGAGCCAGTAAAATTGACAAACTAGAAAATTTGATTTAGAGAAAGATGAAAGGAGATTATTCCTTAGAAAACAAACAATGCTTTAGAAGGAAAAAAGACTTCACCAAATGCATCCAAGTTTCCCGCACGTAACACTCAAGAGTTTAACTTTTCCAGAAACCATCCTGATGATACCTACGAAAATACTTTTGAAGCATGGTGCATTAAATACATGGTTCCTTAAAAAAATGAAGTGATCCTCACTCATCTACCTCAAATAATTAGGACATGGTCGTTGTCCGGAGTCATAACAACAACCCCCCTTCTACTCATGCTTTAGCAAAGGCTTGTGGGATAACTATTCTTGGTCGACCAAGAAAACCCCAGACAAACTAATCCTATTGTGTTGTCTCAGCCAGCATTCCTATAAAGATCTCATACCTTCAAGAACCTTTCAGGTCGTCGAAGAAAATTAATCTCAAGGCACCGAGAGATCTTAACTATAAGCATTGATATTATCCTCATTTCATTGTAGAGCCAAGAGAAACTTCTTCTCTTGAACTTTTAAGATATAAAATTGCAACTTGTAAGTTGAACATGTGTTAAAAGATTGGTGTATAGATTGCAAGTTAAGTTGTATTAAAAGCTTGGTTAATAATGAAAAATCTCAATGTGCAATTTTTAGATTATGATGTAGCCTTCGTAGTTTTGAACCGAATTAGGATAAATTCTAGTGCGTTCTTTTCTCTCTCTTATCTCTTTTATCTCAGTTCATTATTTTAATATTAATCCACATATACCTTCTACATAAAAACCTTTCATTTCTAGTCTATTTTTAAAAGTGTTTTTAATACAAAATCCATCTCCTTCTAGTATTTGAAGTAACTTGTTAAACAAAAACAAACTTAAAGAGAAAAATAGGTGAGAGAGAAGTTGAAGAGAGATTGGTAACTTCTCTTGTTTGGGAAGAAGAGAAATTGGAAAGAGAGATTAAAAAAGAGTGAGCCCCACAACTTTTGCATTTCTCTTCAAATATGAAGAGAAAGTAAGAAAAGACAAATTAATAGAAGGAAATGACTATTTTGTCCATTAAATTATAAATATATATTTTAAAATATTATTGATCATAAGGGCAATATAGTACTTTTAAAAATATACAACACTTCTCTCTTCTCTATTTCTTCTCTCTTTCTCTTAAAACAAACAATACCTCAAATCTATTTTATTTCTCATATATTTCTCTCTTCTTACACTCTCATTTATTTCTCTCTTCACAACTTCTCTTTTATGCCAAACACACCCTAAGAAAGATGCATGTGTGTGAGTATACAAAAATAAATATGTATCGCTAATTATTGTATTTTGGGTGGAAGATCATAATCATAGCAACTAATTGTTGCAGGCAAAATGCCCAAAATTTAAGACCGCAAAGTAATGCGTATATTGATGACATACCAAATTACCAATTAATTAGCTTAAAATTTGTCAAAGTTTGTTGTTTTGAAAGTAACGGGTTTGTATGTTTTACATGTATTTGTGAGACTTACAAATCAAAAAGTTGAGAAAAATAAAAGTGTGTCTTTTTCACACATAAAAAAATAAAAAGAAAAAGGAAAAGAGAAAGAAATGAGAATGAGCTTGTCCCATTTGGCTGCAAAAGCTATTGACAATGTCAAGCATTTGAAGTATATTGTAAATTAGACTTGATGCACGTCTCGTCAATGTTTATTATACATAAATTAAGTTACATGATACCTTGATGGATAGCGTCTTTATCTTTATCAAACTTTTGAATAAAGTTTATTTGGTGACAAGCAAACAAAATATTAGTTAGAGCAAATCTTCCTAGATTCATTTTCTTTATAAATGGGAAATTTATATTACTTATGATTTCGAGCTAGACAACCGTCCATAAGACCTATTCATTTCATAGGTTTAGTCCAGTCAAGGCGTGTGAATCACTAAAGTAGAGATGAATCTGCATCAATGAGCTTCGCATGAGAGTATGACTTTCTTTTTGTTAAGAACATTGATATGCATACAATAAATATCTATAATTCACACTGGAGAAACTAAATATGGTTATAATCTCATCTCCTATATAAGTATGATTCTAAGTCAGGCCCAAATATGATTCAACTCCTACATGTAAAGTTCCGCCTTAATCTCATACTAATTTGAGTGCAAGAGTGATAACCACTGTATCATAAGCCTATTCATGATGGTTGTCATCAACTTATCTTTGATTATTTATTCTGTTAAAGAATAGTGGCGCTATTGTAATACGGTGGGAGAACTGACTTTTAGAACATGTTACGGATAGTAAAAGTCGCCACCGACTTTTATTTTATCTAATTGGAAAGGCAAAAAGAACAGAAAAAGACCTTTTAAAAGACTTTGAGTTCGGGGGGTAAGTTATACAAAGGGAAGATATGAGCACCCTTTGTATTCATGGTGATCCATGGGCTCTTAATTGCTTAGCTCACTTTTTGTTTTCAAAATATTTGAAGTGAAGTGTGTGAATAAGAAAGGATTTTGAATAAGAACTTTAGCTTGTAAATAAGCGTAGTCTTTTTGAATTGATTTGAAAGAAGTGGGGAAAGATATTTTCGAATTTGAAAAGAGCAAGCAATTAAAAGCAATTACCCTTAAGTTAAATTTCCGTTCTTTAAGTCGTTAGTTGGAAAGGGCTATCCATACCATAAAGAGGGCAGGTAGTCCTTTCATTGGATTTGAAAAGGGTCATCGAGGATTATCGTTCGCCATAAGACTGTCCCTACCATAAAGAGGGCAGGTAGTCCCAAGGGAGGATATAATAGTCATTTAGGCAACCAGTGAGGACACCTTAGCATTCGAAGGGACGATCATCATTTATCGTAGGCAACCTCTAGGGATAAGTGTAACACCCGATATTTAATTAATTATATAATTAAATAATTTCAAATTATTTCGAATTTAATTATTGAATTTGTGGAGTGTTGAGAATTGTTGACATGGGTTTTTATGATTAATTAGTCGATTAATTAATTGATTAAGTTGTAGAAATAGTATTGAAGAAATACTAGATTTATTATATGGACTTAATTAAGTGATGGTGATAGTAAAACGTGGGGTGTGAATGTTAGGCCCAATAGGTTTAATGAAATTAGGCTAATTAGAAGAGAAAAAGTCTTGGGGAATTGGTCATGGGAAGTTGTAGAGAAGAGAGAAAATAGGAGAGAAATTCATTCCCGTTTTTCTTGCAGCAGTCTCACTAAATCGAAGATCCCCGATTCGTTAACCGTTGGATCGCCACCAAATTTTGTGGGTAGGTTCGCAACACCTATAGCTAACTTTTGACCGTTGGGATCTTCAAAATAAGGTCTGAGTTGTGAGATATGATCATCGCACTGTAGCTGCATATTTGGGAAATTTTTCAGCTTTTGATTCTGATTAAAAGAGGCAATGGTTGGGAGCTAAGGCTAGATGGCTTCGATCGGTAGAATTGTAGAACAGACTCCGAATATAAGGTAAGGGGTGGGGTTCTAACTCTATAACCGGATTCATGATGAATGATATGTGGGGGTTAAATTCGTAGGAAATTATTCCTGATTATTTGTTGTGATTTTGTCGTGTTGATTCGATGAAATTAGTTATTGTTGTGGTGATAATTGTTGTTGTTTTATGCGATGTTGAAGGATGTTTCAGTGACGATGTATACCTCTATTTATTAGTATAGCGACGATATAAGCTTATGCCTTGTGACGATGATGTTGTTTGTTGTGTGTGTTTGTTGCATTCATATACATATGCATTTTTGGCGACGGCCTGGATTGGCAAATTAGTGACGAAGGCTTATGCCTTGATGCCTCTGTTTAACTGGCAATTGGCGATGGGGGCTGAAGCCCTGGGTACCACATGCATGTGCAGTTGTAGAGTCTCATTGTATGTGGCATGAGTGTGATTTAATTGTGATGTGATGTGACTTGAGTTGTTGTTAAATTGTGATAATATGGAGTTGTAATTATAAATTGTTATACTAATGACGTGTTGTGGCAGGTATTGTCTGGAAGATGAGAAATAGTTGTTATAACTATTAATACGTTGTTGTTGATTTTTGTTAATTATAACTGTTCAGGTTAATTGTTATTATAAATGTAGTTTGAAAGCTGTAACGTGATAATTTCGTATGATTAAATTCTAATATATTGTTTATCATGCGTTTGTTTATATTGGTAGATATCTCACCCTTTCTGAATGATGTTTCCCTACCATGGGAAATTGACAGGTACTCAAGATAGCGGTGGAAGTTTGAAGTGATTTTATGAAGTCTTTAGTTACTGTTATTCGAGTTGGTGTCTTGCTCTGATACGTAGCACTCGGGGGGATAAAGAGATTGTTTTATTTATTATTTTGTTTGCTGAATTTTTAAGTGAACTATGTTTTAAATTGTAACTTAAAGTTACCGTGCAATGATGCTACGACTTGAATTGAATATTTATGAAGTTTGTTGATTCCGCTGCAAGTTAATTATTGAATTTAAACAAAGTGATTTTTAGTAATGATTTGATTACCGTTTTAAATTTTTGTGCTATGTATCTATATGAAGGCAAGTAAGCCGTAAATGTTTTTGAGATGACGAATATGTGATACCTCAAATGAACTTGTTTGGAATTTATACTCTGATTTTCCGTATAATTTATTGGGTAGATTTGGGGTGTTACAATAAGATCCTTTTTCGTTAAGGCAATATCGAAGGGACTTAGGATCTTTGCTAAGGTATCCTCGTATTCGAGGGACTTGACTATTTTTTTAAATCGAAAGGCAACAGGC
This sequence comes from Vicia villosa, assembly GCF_029867415.1. Classification (NCBI taxonomy): domain Eukaryota; kingdom Viridiplantae; phylum Streptophyta; class Magnoliopsida; order Fabales; family Fabaceae; genus Vicia; species Vicia villosa. The sequence goes on along the minus strand of NC_081184.1, from coordinate 94,402,569 downwards.
AACATAAGAAGGGTTACCATTAAAGGTGTGTGTGTGCCACAATCAAGTGATTCAGTTCGGATATTTATCTTGTAAAGTTAATGATTCTATGGTCAATTCAGGGTTTTCACTCTCTAGATTACTAACCACGCAGTTAAAACAGTTATAATATGCGGAAATTAAAATGCGGAAAGTAAAGGCAGAAATTATAAACCTAAACTATTACAAAAAAAAAAAACTTTTGCAAACCTATACATATTTTCTAGAATTTAAAATAAATAATAAAAGCGAAATTTAAAAATAAATAATTAAAACTAAAGGCAAAAAATTAAATAAAGGCAGAAACTTAAATAAATAAACAAGTTTTATCCCAAGGCTGGGAATTAGCACAAGCATACGACAATCATAGAAGATGAGGTAAGAAGAGAATTCGCGAATAAAATATGAGTTTAAGAAAAATCAGGGTTAAAAACCTTATGGCTAAAAAAACCTAAAGGTTAAAAAACCTACAGTTAATAGACAACTCTTACATTATTGATAATTCCTAAGGTTTGTGAAGTTTTAAGGGCTCTACCCTAAATTTAATTGTAATTTAAATTAAATCTAAATAACCTAATTAAATGAAATTAACCTAAAACTAAATCCCTAACAATTAAAATATTTAACCTAAAATTAAATCTAATTATTAATTTAATTATCTAATTATAAATCTAATTTAAATAAATAGCCTATGTTGATTTTATGATAAAAAAAAAGTTATAAAAAAGGTTTTATAAATAAAATCTAAGAAACTATATCTAAATTAAATTGGATAAAAGAAAAAACAAAATCATATAACAAACAAAACAAACAAAAAATAATAATAATAAAAAAAACTGGTATGTGATCCTGTGTGATGGCTTATTAATGGTCCATGGTGGACTTTCGCTCTTGGTCCTTCAGATTTTGAGATCTGGCAATCCAACAGCGAGGTTATGAGGGTGCATCATGAGCGTTTCTGGGTGCGATGCGTAGGATCCGTGTACAAATAATTGTTAAAAATAAATGTCATGACCAGGGCTCGAGCCCAGGTCTTCAAGGCTGGGATTCTTTCAGTCACACCACTCATGCTATGATCCATGTCTGTTAAAATACCATTCTCAATTAATATACATTTAAAACAACAAATAAAAATGGAATTCTAAAATGTGAGTCAACGTAGGCCCCTGGATCTACGCGTGTCAGCTAGCGAATGGGAGAGGAGAATCCTGAACTTTGACCGGCCAATGGAGATTGGAGAGAGATATGGTTTGGTTGACCAGCCACTCACAAGGCCCCATCGCGCCAAGCTGGAGGTCCAATGGTCCACCTTCACTGTTCATCATCTTCATCAATTCACCTGCGGATTTTGTTACAAAATTTCCTGCGGAATTTGTTGCGAACGTTTCCTGCGAATTCTGCACACGATTAAAACTCAACCAAAACAATGTTAGACGAGACCAAATCGTGTCCAGATCCCCGTTTTTGGATGCTGTGAATCCGGTGGTGGCCTCCGTTTGATCTAGAATGGCCTAGATACTGTGTTTCGAAGCTCTCTTGTTCCAAAACCCTAGCAATGGCAGATGGCAATTAAGCCACCAAAGCTTGCTAACGATCAACCTAAACTGCTCTAATAGATCACATAAGATGATTAGTAATGTTAGTTTTCATTAAAATACCATAAAATAAAAAATACGATAGTCATAAGCTTATGGAATTCGGAGTTCATGGTATACGAGCTTTGGCCATGGCTTTTGATCTGTACTCATCCTATGTTACCTCAGGAACATAGTGGTATGCATGGAATGGGTTGGGAGATGCTTCAAACTGTAACTCGAAGGTGCAAGTTCACTTGAATTTTTTGAATGAGAACCTTAGTCTCTTGGCTCCTCCTTTTTTCGTCCTCTTCATGCTGGTAACATTGAGTATATATAGTAGACCAATTTAGGGTTTGAAACTTGGAAAGAATCAATCATTGGCATGTGAGAATATTTGATTTGCAATTAGTTCAATTCTTTCTATTTTTGAAACCTATCTTGCACCAATCATTCCTCACGAATTTCTCTATGTTAAGCTCAGATATTTGCTCAAGATTTGATCACAAAATAAGCCAATACTATATCTTTTATGTTTTACATTATTTGTTTACTTTATTTAAGAATTTAAATGAATAAACTCAAAATAGAAATAAAATAATAATGATAAAATATAAAAGAATGGCATCCTGGGTCTTATAATGGGTCATGAACATGTTTAGAGTCCAAAACCTAAGCCCAATAGTCAAAAGAATCAAACTTGTCCATAATGACTTTTGTGCATTCCTTGATATTTGGCCAACTTTAGCAAACCATAACTCATTCAATATTTATCATATGGAGGTGATCTAGGACTTTTTAGAAATCCCAAGATGTCCTATAAAATCCACTTTGGAACATATTTTCCATTTGGAGATTTTATCTTGATGATATTGCTCCTGACAAAAAATAGCTCTTTGTGATCTTCTAGAAGGACCTATAATCTTTTGGACTATATCTCTTAAATGAAGCATTTTTTGCCTTGGCATTAGAGATACAAAGTTGTAGAGAATTCAATTTCTTTAAAAATAGGTTTTGGTTGGGAAATTTCTGATGTTCCATGTGAATGTTATGGCTGGTCAAAGTTCAGTTGACTTTTAGGTCAAAAACCCTAATTTAGAAACTTTAAGTTTTGTTGATTTATGAACTTTCCTTGATGAATCATGATCAACCCTTGATCAAATGATGAATATTACTTCAAGATGTTGATGTTGACCCAAAATCAGGAGTTTTGACTGTGATTTGACCATAGTTGACTTTTAGGTCAAACTAGTCGATTGTTAACCATTTCAACTGTTGACTGGGCAATCTTATGAATCAGAGCTTGAAACTTGGCATGAGGATACTATGAGGCCTATGAGAGGCCATGAAATCTACTTGAAGTATCAGAAGTTGATTTTACTTGGAGAGAAGTAAAACCCTAGTTGTGGCTTGTTGCTTAGGAGACAAGTAAGTGTGCCCAAATCTTGTATAGCCTTGAGCAGTTGAAAGTCATGTGAGCCAAAATATGATGAGCAAATTTTGGGGTATGACAGCTATCTATGAGAATTGTCTTCTGATTCTCTCAAATTCCTCTTAATTTTCTTAAATCCGATCAGTTGCTTTGTCACAGCCACTTGCATTTATTACTTAGAGCAACCGTAATTATTGTAATTCTTACGTCGAAGAAAATCACGAGTATGTTCCAACTAAGATTGCAACACAATTAAAGATCTTTCAAAGCATACACTTAGATCCTATTCTAGTGGATCCTCTTGTTAACATCAATTCACAACCTTCAAGCACTAAAAATACAATGCCAAGACCATTGATATTCAATTCCCATTAGCCTATGTAAATCAATCTACAATTTCATTCAAGAGAGGCCCATCATAATGGCCTTGTGGCAGTAATATTCAATGTCCAGCTCAAGATGAATGACCATAACACCAAAGAAAGTGTGGATCATATGCGCATTCTTGGTAGGAGCTAGGCGCTTCCATAAAGACCTCTAGAGGAACTTGGACATGACCATCGTCTAGGATAAAAGGAAGGTGAAGGATGCCAACTCTTTCAGGCAGCAACTCCTAGTCATTTGGGAACTTTAACGCTTGTCTAGAGGAAGTTACATCCGAGGAAGAGTACAACCCAAATGGTGATTTTATATCTATCCAACTCAACGATAATCCAATATGTAATGTATAGATTAGGGAAAATTTCCCTGGCTCCATGGAAGAATGACTCATTAGATGCCTCAAAGCAAATAATTTCCCTTTTATGTGCTTTCCCAAGGAGATGTTATGCATGGACCCCAAAGTGGCATACCATCAACTAAACATAGACTCTTATGCCAAATATGTTTCATAGAGAATGTGAAGTCAGTCAGCAGAGAAAAATTAAGCCAATAATAGTATCTTGAAGTGGCTTTTATAAGACAATATCATATCAGAACTAAACAAAATATATAGGCTATCCAACATGGTGTTAGCCAAGAAACCGAGTGGAAAACGGATCATGTGTGTTGACTATACGAACCTCAACAGAGATTTCCCTAAATATTCATATCCTCTCTCCCAAAATTGAATAACGGGTGGTCAAATAATTCAGGAACAAACTGTTGTCCTTCGCAAATGCCTATTTCGGGTATAATTTGCATGGACATCAAAATGCGAACAAACCATCATTGAAGAATGCTCTATCTAAACCCAGGATCCTATGGCAAGACATGGTCGGGGAAACCCTATTCTTATACTTATAGGTCTCAACATAAGTAGTCAATGTTGTCCTTATGAAAGTGTAGGAAGCAACAAAAGCCTAATAAACTCCATCTCCAAACCATAAATGGCTATAAAACCTGCTATCATAAAATTGAGAAGATTTTCCTCGGTTTCGTGATAGCTTTAAGGAAATTGTGACTCTACTTTCAATCCCAATGAATAATGGTATGTACCAACCAATCATTGAAGTACGACTATTCATTTCAAACTTGGTAGGGTGAATGACGAAGTGGTCCATCAAAATCTCAGAGTTTGATAAGAAACCTAAGAAAGCCCTTAAAGCCTAAGTATTCACTAATTTTATTTCATAATTGACCTTGGAAAAAAATGAACCCTGCACGAAGTGAACCAGCTTCATTAATGGGCCGTCAAACATCGAAGGGAGTGGATCCGACCACATATTGAGAGCAGCGAGGGGCTAATAGTAAAATTATATCTGCAATTTGAATTTTCTACCATAAACAATCACGTCAAGTATGAAGACTTCACTACCAAAAATTATTTTGATTCATAAATAAGTGCGTAAGAGGTCAAATTATGCAAGGATTCCCACTTAGTGGCCTCACATATCAAAGGGGGTGCACTAGCCAAAGCTCCATTATTATAGATGTATGTGATCATGGTCAAGGAGAAACTCAATTCATTTAAATCATATGAAGTTTCACATATGCTTAAAGAGCATAATACAAGGGAGGATATCATGTTTAATGTAGAAAGCATTAGAATGGAAAGCATAAACCATTCTTTCATCCATGAAACAACTCAAAGACTTATTCTTTCTACACCTATCATTGTAGAGGTGTGATAGTGGGGACATTAGAGTTTTCATGGATCACTCTGATCATGATGTACATTGAACATGGAACCTTACCAATAGACCCCCTGCAGCCAATCTCGTTAAAAGAATAACAAACTCGTACTCGATTATAGGGGTAAGATATACATGAGAGGTATTTTCACCCCTCTTCTCCAATGTTTAGAAAGTTTTCAAAAAAGGTTATTATTGGCTTTCCATTTTCTATGAAGCCACATAATATGTGATGAAGTATGAAAAGGATCTACAAGCACGAACTCATTCACATAGCCCCACATACCAACTCAATACCTTGACTATTTTGTGATCTTTCTTCTAGTGGAGCATGGATATATTTGAACCTTTTCTACTTTCCCTAAGGCCGTTGAAGTTTCTTATAGTTGTAGCGGACTAATTCACCAAATGGATTGAAATTGAAGCCTTAGAAAAGACCACACCCACCAATATTTGGTAGTTCTTTAAAAGAACATTTTAGCTGGCATGGGATTCCATAGTCCATTGTCACTAACAACGGAACCCATTTCACACACCATAATTTGAAAAATATCTTCCTTGATTTGGGAGTCAAATACCACTTCACGTTAGTGTAGTACTCTCAATTTAACGACCAAGAAGTGTCTGCCAACACAGTCAGACTAAGAGGCGTTAGAAGAATACTAGAGGAACCCAAAGGCGACTGGGCAGAAGAGATCCCATGTGTTCTCAAGGCGTACAAGATCACAAATTAATCTACCACCAAGAATTAACCTTTTAATCTTATGTACAATCTTGATGATATCTTTTTCATTGAATTTATAGAGGTAAGCTAGAGAGTTGAATATCCCTTCCACAGAGTGGAAAACTCATAAATGATCCAAGAAGAGCTAGAATTTATTGATGAAAATAGATGTCTTTTCTCCCTCACTAATACCCCCACAACCAGACCATAACAACCATATACAACAAAAAGATAAAGTCCAAGCAATTCCACCGCTAATATATTATCCTCGAAAAATATATCCTTGTGGGAAAATCAAAGGGATGAAAGTTGGCACCAAACTGAAAAGCCCGTACAGGGTACGAACAAGCACCAACAAGTGAGCATATATGATTGAGACCCTCCACGTGGAGCTCATCCACATGACATGGAAAGCTACCAACCTTAAACACTAATACAACTAAGTCCATTTCCTGTTGAATTTCATTTGTGTAAATATCTACAATGTAATATTTAATAAACGAGACTTTCACTCCGGCATATGGTTATTATTGTATCAATTATATGTTAAAGCTTATACACTTCAAATTAACACTAAATATCAATCACATAGGTATTATCACAACAGAGGGAAACGCCGAATACACCAAAGTAAAACTTAAACCTTCCAAGTTGGCGCTAAACCTCAAACACGTAGATGACGAACAAGCAAAGGGAAAACCAAAATTAAAATTACAAACACTATGCAAAGTGAAAAAACAAAAATAACAAACCTTGAACACACACAGGTGATTGTTAGATTTTTTTTATGTGAAAGTATACATAATCAAAATTAATATCAAGTGATAAGAAAAGTTATCAATCCCACAAATATTGTATTAACCCTAATGAGTTTCAACTCATAAATTGTGGAAATTACATGAGAAAAATAATAAATAATTAATGGTTGTCTCATGGTTAAAAATAAAAAATCCATATTTGAATGTAAAAGTCTTAATAGAGTAGATTAACATGTTAAGAAATGATTCATTAAATAAATTCACCTAATGTATGAATATGATATGATATGTCATGACAAATTAAGCCAGAACATGATCTAGTGGTGTATGTCTCCAAAATCAAAATATAAACATTAATTCACTATGGAGCGAATTCCTAAGCTTCACAATAACATCCTTGTATTTTTTTTTTTATAATTTAAACTTTTCCCTTATGACTTTCTCTCTTTATCCTTAAAGTTAGGGGTGGCAAAACGGGTCGTCCGCCTCGTCCCGCGCCCGCTCTGCCTAAGCCCGCCAAAAAGCGAGTGGGGCGAGCAAGCCCGCCAAGTGAAATGGGCATAAAAATCATGCCCCCCTGTCAAGATCACGGGTTGGCGGACGGAGGGCTTGTCCGCCTATTTTTTATTTATATATTTTTTAACTTTTTAATAGATTAATATACTTTTTTACCTTTAAATTAAATTTTTCACTTATTTTTTAAAACAATTTTTTATAAAAGCATATTTTTAACAAATCTTACTTAAAAATAATACATATATTTATAAATAAATGTATAAATTAGGGTTAAATGGCTTTCACCCCCTGCAATAGTAGCGAGATTTGATTTTCCCTCCTATTAAAAAAAAAATTAGTCTTCGCCCCTTAGAAAAAAAGATTCTGTTTTCAGAATCTATTCCATGTTTGGCTGACTGGGCTGGGAGAATCTTGCTGACTGGGCGCCATAATTCTTGTTTGGCTGACTGGGCGTATGACGTGGTTGCCTTTGGAAATCTTGGAAAAATTGCAAATTAATAAGTTGCAAAACCTGAAACTCTTACCCATGTCACTAAGGATACATTGTTGTAAGCTTACCATCAAACCATGCATGTTTTGTTGTTTATAATTGCAAAGCAGTTATATATAATAATAAGTTACTAAAAAGAAATTAATAAGTTTAGGGAATAATTTTTATAAAAAAACTGCACATATAAAAAACATTTAATTATTCATTTATATAATTAAAAAAGCTGTACATAAAAGCTGTACATAATTATAGAAAAGCTTTTTTTTTATAATTATTCAACTTTTAAAAAACATTTATATAATTAAAATGTTTTTAATTTTATAAATGTCATTTATATAATTAAAACATTAATTAAAAATACATTTATATAATTATAACGTTAATTAAAAATACATTTATATAATTATAAAAAAAACATTTATATAATTAAAACATTAATTAAACACGTTAATTAAAAACATTTATTGAAATTATTAAATAATACATTTATATAATTATTAAATAATACATTTATATAATTATAAAAAAACTGAATAAAACATTTAAATAAAATTATTAAAAACGTTTATATAAATTAAAAAAACTGTATTAATATAAATATAAAAAAAGCTATACATATAATAATTTTTTAATAATTATATAAATGTATTATTTAATAATTTATATAAACATTTTTTTAATAATTTTAATTAACGTTTTTATTCAGTTTTAATAATTTTAATAAATGTTTTTTTAATAAAATTATTTAAATTTTTTTTTAATAATTTTTTTAATTAAAGTTTTTTTAAAATATTTAAAATACATTTATATAATTATATAAAAAACGTTAAAATATTTAAAATACTTTTATATAATTATACAATTATATAATTATAAAAAAACGTTAATTAAAATACATTTAAATATTTATAAAAAAACGTTAATTAAAATACATTTAAATATTTTATAATTATATAATTATTAAATAATACATTTATATAATTACTTAAATATTTTATATGTACAACTTTTTTAAATATAATTATAAAAAAAACGTTAATTAAAATACATTTAAATATTTTATAATTATATAATTATTAAAAATAATTTTGGAATACAACTAAAATATTATTACAGTTTTTTTATTTATATATTATTAAAAAGGAATGGAGTATTAATATATAGAACTCCTTTGCAATTATAAACAATTAAACATGCATGGTTTTGCAACTTATTAATTTGCAATTTTTCCAAGCTAGCAAGACGGTTTTTGGCGGGCGGCGGGCTTTGGCGGGAGGAGCTTTGGCTAGCGGCGGATTTTAGTGGACGGCGGGCACAAAATTCCAATCCAACCCCCCATTTTTTGATGGATGCACAAGCCGGTCCGACGAGCCACAGTTCGTTTTACCGCCCCTACTTAAAGTAACTGAAATGGCAAAGTATTCTGATTTTCTTTTTATCCAGATCTATTACTACTAGTACCTAAACAATTTTTATACAACGTAACCTAACTCTAATTCCCACAATTCTCGCTAAGTGATAAACGCAATTTTATTGATTTAATCTCTTATTTATTTATTGAGTGCAAAAACAATTACTTAATTAAGAGGGTATGAGCAATTTACATTATGATGTCAACATTTATATTGTAAAATCTATCATCAAATTAATATGATATATAACTCCCATCAATAAATTATTAATTTATTGATTTAATCTATTATTTATGGAGAATAAAAAACGATTATATAATCAAGGGATATGAACAATTATCATTATGATATAAAAAAATGAATTAAATAGTATATAAGAGAAAAGAGAAAATTTTAATTAAATTTTAAAATTATTTTTTAATCTCAATCATTAAATACAAATTTAATAATTTTTATTAAATTCTCACGTTCTCACATACTTTGAATAACAATGATATTTGATGATTCGCCCTTCTATTTAGTAGTTGATTCTTAATATTTAAATTAATTTTTTTAAAAATAAATATGAAATTTGAGGAATTAAATTTGAGAGTGTAAAATTTAAGAAAATAAACTTAAAACTGTGGCGGATGATTAAAAAAACTCACATGCTTGAGTACATGTTGGGGACCATGTCTAAATGGAGGGAGTAATAAACAATATGCCTATGCCAAACCACAAAATTACAAGTGAGTCATTAATAGCTCACATGCTTACTTTTCCAGCAAGTGAATGTTAATGTTCCTGTCGGTGTAATGTCAACCAAAAAACTAAACTTCCTGTTACTCAACTTCAACAAACTAATCCATAGTATTTTTTAAAGTTGTGGATAATGCTAACAAATAGTATTCTTTTTGTTCTAAACTAGTTCATCTATTTATTTAAATACAACGTTAATTCATTTATTTTTTTTCCAACATTTATTGATAACTTTTTAGAGAATTTATGGCCATCCCAAATTTAACCTGGCATCCAGTATTTCATAATATTTCTATTATCCTTGTTAAAATTGTAGCCAAATCTTTGACGAAAAATTCGTTTGAATAAATGAAATGTTTAGTATAAATTAAAAAATTCGGTGGTATAGATATATCAGTTTTAAAAAATTGATGTGCGGAAAAACTTAGTGATATTTTTTAAAAAAAACCTTGATGTATCCGTTTTTTTTTTTAAAAAAACATTGAAAAATTCGGCAGTTAAAAAGTATCGGTTAATTTATAATCCTTATGCATTAACCTAATTTTTAGAGGTACGGCAAAAAATTCGGTAGTGTAAATTAAAGTGTTGATATTTTGCTGACAGTTTTATATGGCTCTGATTGTACCGACCATTTTATGTGGTTTAAAATAAATTCAAACTTGTATAAATAGAGATCGTGTGTTGTTAAGAAAAACATTTTGTCTCACTATTTGTTTAAGGTAGACGTGTACTTCAACGAGGTGAAACCTCCTGTTGAGTTTAGGGTCCTGGGGGATATCATATCTCTCACTCTTCTGACATTCAAATAGAATAATATGTTGCCCAACACCGAGAATAGAAAGGTGAGTAAGATCGAATTTTTTGTACGATAGATTAATACTGATGAAATGGTGAAATATGTTCGTATTAAGTTGAAGAGTGATGAAGGTTTGAAGGTTATGTGGAGAACATAGCACTGTAGGCTAACTAAGGCATCGATCGAGTTTGATGCGACAAATTTTAGATATGTCGACGAAATAATCAAAATGTTAAAACGTCTAGAATCATTTCATAGTGTTTAGATTTTGTTATTTATTAATATTTTGTTAAGTTATGTAATCGTTCGTCTAAAGTTATGTTAATCATGTGTCACTACTGCAAAATACACCTACGATAACATGTTACTACCTCGGCTATTTAGTCAACCGAAGTAAGAGCTCTTATTAGATAGACACATGCATTTTTTTCTTTTATTAAAAGACATTTCACTACTGTCCATATAAATAACGTAGTGATAGGTAAGGCAAGCATGCTTTGAATTCCAGCACCATCATTTTTCTCTTTTTTTATTACAAAATGGGCGTGTCACTTAAAATCTTAATATTTATATTAAAATTAAATACCTTTTACCACGGTCTAGAATAAAAACCTTGTCGAAATATACTTACACTTAATTATGGTCTAGAATAGAAATCGTGGTGAAATATACTTACACTTAATCACGGTCGTGTTTAACAACCATTGTAAAAAGTTTAACTTATATTTAAGCAAAATTTCGCTCTTTCAGGACAGAACAACCGCCTATCTCTTAACAAAATCCTAACACTCTCTCACGCCTTATCCTTACCACTTTTATACAAAACTCCAACTTATATTCTTCAACTCTTATGGATCAAGTAAAGGTGTTACGCAAAATTCATTTCTGCCAGTTCCTCTTCACATTTCAGGTACGTAGACATTTCCACCTTTTATTTTATGAGATGTGATATTTTTTATGTTTTTTTGGGATATGTTGTTTAAAGTATGCTGTTGTTGATAAAAGTTTTATGTTGTTGATAATTTTGTTTTTGTTGAGCTATATTGTATATTGTTTAAAGTAGGTTGTTAGTGATAAAAGTTCTATACTGCTGATGATTTTGTTTTTGTTGAGCTATATTTTATGTTGTTTAAATTATGTTGTTGTTGATAAAAGTTCTATATTAATTATTGTTTTTGTTGAGATATGTTGTATGTTGTTTAAAGTATGATGTTGTTGATAAAAGTTCTTTGTTGTTGATGACTTTGTTTTTGTTGAGCTATATTTATGTTGTTTAAATTATATCGTTGTTGATAAAAGTTCAATGTTGTTGATAATTTTGTTTTTGTTGACCTATGTTGTATGTTGTTGATGATATTATTTTTGTTGAGGTATGTAGTATTGTTGTTTAAAGTATGTTGTCGTTGATAAAATTTCTATATGTTGTTAATGATTTTGTTTCTGTTGATAATGTTATTACTTTACATTGCAGCTATCATGTTGTTCATTCAACATGTTCCTAGAAGATGAGTTTATTTTATCGTATGTGGTTTAAGTGTTTTACCAACCCCTCATTTAATATATAACCTTACAAATTGAATTAGACATTAATAATATAAAAAATTAGGTTATGTTAGAAAATAACTTACATTAATCAATGTTTTTCGAGCTTTCTTCGGCCCGTTATCCAAATCTTGCTATTTGACTGTTAGAATTTGATTTAATGCTTGTAGATCTTCGATCAACACTTTCTTTTTTACTAGTTCATTTTGAAAAATATTAATGTTGTAGAGTGAATTAGTAAGAAAGGAAGTGTTGATTGAAGAGCTACATGCATTAAACTAAGTTCTAAAAGTCAAAAGGCGAGATACAAATAATGGATTGTTGAAAGTGAAAATTCTAGTAACACACGCTTGATGTCTTGCTGGATGTTATAACATCCACAATTACACAGCACAGATAATTAAAACAGAATAGCATAAAAACAATAAAGAACACACAAAATTGTTTACCCACTTCGGTTCAAACAACCTACTCTGGGGGCTATCAAGCTAGGGAGGGAATCCAATATAAGCAAAATTAATTCGGAGTTAAACTCCCCCATTTACAACTCCTCACTTAAAACCTACCCAATGCAATTCCAATCTATTCCTAGACCTGAGTATCTCCACTCACTCCCCCTCAATCACAGCAGTGATTACAAATAAACATAAACAATTACAGATAGAAGACACACTTCAAAAACACACCTTGAGCTGCTTAAAAGCTTCAATCAAGAGACACACACTCGTGCTTAAAAGCTTAGAGTGAAAATTAACAAACACAATCTATTCCAACGCAATCATCAAAGACAATTGCTTGGAGTACAAGAGACAGCTACAGAACTACGGTTCTTCACAATTAACAATCTGCTCTGCCTGCGTTCCAAATTAGGATTGCAGTCCTTTTATATGCAGCTCTTGGGCCTTGGGCTTTTTTAGAAACAAATTAGGGTTAACCAAGTTAACCTAATTTACACGTCATCTGGTTGTTACAGAATGTGCTGTCAGCAAGATCTTCTGGACGAAAAATTCAGCACACAATAAAAGGTTTCCTAAACAGTTAATTGAGAGAAATCAGGAAACACAGTTAATAAATTATAACAGCTCTTGCTGTCACACATGGATGTCATGACATTCACTACAGAACATGTATTAGCTTAACACATATGCAGCCTGCATAACACAATATCAACTAGGTATGTTTTACCACAAATGCAGCCAACATGAAAACACCTTCAGAAAGCTAGAAAAATATTTATTAATGCAATTTGTTCTTAAAGTATAATTTAATTTGTCAAATTATCAATTTCTAAATTAGATTGAAAGGTAATATGTTTATTGACAAGTTGGTGAAATAAGCATTTCACATAAGTTATAATAAACTCAAGTATATGTAACACCCTTCTTAACCCCGCGAAAATTATTAAGATAGTCAGAATAAAAACATGCAACCAGGGGTGCCACAATTAATTTAAACCAAAACATATGTCATCTGCCATGCATTATTAGAAACGATTTGGCAAAATACAATATCATGTTTAACACAGCGGAAAATATACATCACTGAAACCAAGGTAACAAAACCGAAAACCATGAAATAAAGTACTTAGTTAAACTCTAAACTAAATCATTCCCCAGTATTACACTATCAGAGCATGACTGACACGACACCAACTAACGGATGAACTCTACAAGCCATCCTCACTGAGCAATATGCCGCTACTTCTCAATCTGAAAATGTCAACATGTAAGGGTGAGTCTCATTAATAATTAATAAATATTATGCATTCATAAGCAACAAAACGTCATAATATATCATTCACCCAATTACAACATATTCAGATTTTCAACTGTCATTCATCAAACACAAAAAATACATCACCCAGCATAACACTGAAATCCATTCAATCAGGTTATGACAAAATGCATATGAACCAACTGACACTATGCATGTGGTACCAATAAGCCGTGGAATTAATCCACCCGACCGATCTAAACATCACCGAGATACGGCCCTACCGGCACAAATTCCACACAATGGGAATTATGCCTACCAATGATCCAACATCGTCGGGATCCATCACCAAAATGATTTATGAAATGAATGCACTCACATGACATACTTACAACATCACCGGTCCGATGAAATACATTGTCTCACCATAACTCACCATTATCATCACCAACAAGTATGCAAATGCCTCCGCAAGAATTCAATCATTTATACATTTATCGAAATCAACATAGTAATAATCACAATTCATTCATCACTACACCAATACATTGTCATACTCACAAAATCACATGTATACACAATGTTCATTTCACCAAAGCAATTAAATCGAGTTTTAAAATAAAATCGGGCCACTGCCCATCTCATCAATTTATCATATAAAACATTTAATTAGTTTTGCAACGCCCAAAACGGCACTTAAAAAGGATACACGGATCAAGAGATACGCTATTTCAAAGTTTGGAAAAAGTTGCATACAGCAAGGTTCGCTCAGCGACCTTCAAGCGCGCTTATGCACTTGAATTTCCAATAACCCCGCTTCAAGCGGTCTATGGCAAAAGCTAACTACGTTAGGACCTACGCTTAGCGAGCCTAACTAATTTTTGAAAAACAAACAGCATCCGCTTAGTGAGCTAGGGGCCGCTTAGCGGACGTGCGATTATGCAGAAATTCACCTCTATGACAGACCTGCGATTCAACACATCCTTCACCCAAAATCCCTTCTAAACATCGATTAAAGGCATAAAATCATCACAAACATCATCACACATCATCAAACATCAACAAAAACGAGTTTTCAATCAATAGTTCATGCAATTTCATCAATTACCCTAAACTATGGCATCCCCAAACCTAACAATCCCAATATATCCAATTGAATCAATTCATATCTTAATCAATTCTATCACCTATAATCACATAAGATATACTAAAAGGAAGAGTCCCCCCTTACCTTGATTCGAAGTCTTGAAAGTTATTCCTCTTATTCCCTTCTCTTTTACGTGTTCTTGCTCTTTCTCCTCTTTTTTCCTTTTAATTTGACTCCTTTTTCACAATTTCCTCTATTTTATGAAAAATAGAAATTATCTTAAGTAAAAGGCCTAAACATCACACCCCCTCTTTACTAACCACAACTTAAGCCCAATAGATCTTTATTCCACAATTTCCCAATAATTCCATTAATTAATTAATTCTAAATAATTAATCATGATAAAATTAAATAATAGGAAATATGGGGTGTTACAGTATACATATCACAATAGTTGCTAGTTATGATCGTTGTGAAAATTTGTACGCTATGTATTTCACTATGCTTGTCGATTATAATCATAGTGAAATATAGAAAAATCACTCAAAATTCTGGTACTGTGTATCGAACCTCTGATCTCCACATTTTACTATTGTTGTTTTTCACAACTGTAGTGATAGGTAACATGCTATTGGATTTTTACAACGGTTCCCAACCCATGGTGGTAAATTTAACACATACTACCAAACCTTTCCTTACCATAATTAAGCAACTATGATGATAACCCTTTAAGAATTATGGTGAAATGACCCTTCCACCGTGATGATAATTCATTATGTTCATCCTGAAATAATGGAAGTCACAAAATGTTATCTAATAAATTATGCGATGCAAATGTTCGAGTAATAATACACATAATATACAAACAATACAAAAATGATAATAAGGTCTAAATAGGTCCCCCACGGGCTATGTGTGTTGCACCCGATGCCAAAGTATGAACCTCACCATCTAGGTTTACCAAACCCATGAGATTATCCATAATGATAGTTTTCATCTGCGTACGTTGAGCGCCATCCGCACCATATGGCGGTGAAGGCGACGACACGTCATCTGAAGGTCCCCCAGCATGAGAAGGTCCAACATCATCCCCATTCTTCCTAGGTGGGATGATGCAAGGGTGTGACACAATAAGGTTCCACTCCTCGTACCCATCCACACAATGCGTAGATAATTGAACCTCCACTACATGGTCTCAAATGGAATGGGTAGAGCAGATAACGTCACTAACAAACCATCTATCAATACCCTCAATTGTGTAGATGTTTCCATGTTGGCTGAATTTGTGGTAAAACATACCTGGGTGTTTAATGTCTTGACTGATGTCATGACATAATTTATATTGTGTTATGCAGGCTGCATATGTGTTAAGCTAATACAGGTTCTGTTAGTGAATGTCAGGATCGATGTCATGACATCCTTGTCTGACAGCAGGAACTGTTATGTTTTATTATTATGTTTCCTGATTTCTCTCAATCTACAATTTAGGAAACCTTTTATTATGTGCTGAATATTTCGTCTAGAAGATTTTGCTGACAGCACATTATGTAACAAACAGATGACGTGTAAATTAGGTTAACTTGGTTAACCTTAATTTGATTCTTGAAAAGCCTGAGGCCCAAGAGCTGCATATAAGAAGACTGCAATTCTAATTTGGAACGCAGAGAGAAAGTTTGTTAATGGTAAAGAACCGTAGTTTTGTAGATGTCTCTTGTACTCCAAGTAATTATCTTTCGATGATTGTATTGGAATAGGTTGCTTATGTATTTTGTCACTCTAAGCTTTTAAGCACGAGTGTGTGTCTCTTGATTGAAGCTTTTAAGCAGATCAAGGTGTGTTTTTGAAGCGTGTCTTCTCTCTCAATTTGTTTAATGTTTATTTGTAATCACTGCTGTCATTGAGGGGGAGTGAGTGGAGATACTCAGGTCTAGGAACAGATTGGAGTTACATTGGGTAGGTTTTAAGTGAGGAGTTGTAAATGGGAGAGCTTAACTCCGAATTAATTATGCTTATATTGGATTCCCTCCCTGGCTTGGTAGCCTCCAGAGTAGGTATTGTCGTATACCTAACTGGGTGAACAATTTGTTGTGTTCTTTACTGTTTTTATATGTTTCTGTTTTAACATTTTGTACTGTGTATTTGTGGATGTCATAACATCCAGTACGACATCGCGTGTGAGTTACTAGAATTTTCAAATTGGAATATCTAGAATTGGTCGTGGGATGTCTAGGACATATTCAAATTGGTGCATACACGTCTCAGGTAAGTTTCTAGCCGCTAAGGTCTCCCGTCGCAGATAATTAAGAAAAATGAAGTGCCATCAAACTCCTAATGCATTCTATGGTTTGTGTAGGGTGTCTAGATGATATCGTATACACTCAGTACATCAATCCTCCTCGTGTACTCCATAACACCTATTGGGTGTACATGCTTGGTCTTCCATCTGTTGGCCCTTGTGGAGCCAGGAGTGGTAGGATGAACCTGCCGCTCACAAATGGAGCGGAAATACCTATATATCCAACACTATAGAAGAACAAAGGCAAATAAAAAATGCCATAAATAAGAACCAAATTAATAAGTCACAAGAAAATCCATACCTAAAATACACTCATATAACAGGCAAGCTGCCTAGTCTCAAAGATAATCGCCTCTCCAATTGCAGCATATAAAACATTCAATGTAGCCCCCCATACCTAACTGACATGGGAAAGGCCTACTAAACAGCCATATGTATTTCGCATCAATATATACATGAGACTTATCCGCTAAGATAATACATCCTACAAGATGTAACATGTATACCCTAGCGGCTATCTCATACATAGACTGACGCACTAGCTCGTCATACCAATCCGGGAACCAAGAATTGTTAGCGAATAGTCCACCAGTGAAATAAGACTACACTCTTTGACAATCTCCCTGACCTCCCGTGGCATCGGGGAATCTAAGGAATTCTCCAGCTTCCCCCCGTAAGTGGGAACCTTTAACGAAAGTCACTCTTGTAACAAACCAAGTAAAAAGCATAACTTATTTTCAACGTATCAATAATAAATAAATTCAAGTTCAACAAAACATATACATATCTCTCCCTCCCATAATCTAAATGTCACAGGATTGACCTATCCAATGAGCATAGAATAGTCATTGGGCCCTCTAGAAAACCCTTCACCGTTATGTATAAACGACTCTGTCGAAGCCATAGCAGTAACCTATATCTTAATCAGAGGAGTAACCTCTATATCACCCGTAGCAGACGCCTCAGTAATCGTCTGCGGAGTAACCTCTGTAGTAGTCGGAGCCTCCGTCTCAAAATGATAGAGCACCTCTATCTTCACCACCATCTGCATATCATCATCAATTGCTGCCTAGACATCCTTAGCAACTGGCTCATTATCAGGATCTCTGATCCATCCAACACCATGTTTAGATCCTCTACGCCAGGTACTACGGGGTGCACAAAATTACTTGACTACCATCTGTCTTTTGTGAGAATCGGTCGGGGTTACTCTTCCCGCCCAGATATGTGAGTCCTCGATGTTATCTCTCCTCGCCCGAGCACTTGTTGCATCAACTTCAGCTCTGTCATGCTGCCTAGAAGCAATCGTGTCATCTGATCCACACTAGAAAAAATGATAATATTTAAACTATCGGATTTTTATAAAAATCCATAAAACTTCATGTTTTTCTGAGATTTTTTTAACCAAAAACAAATTCTTCACTACCGATTTTTCGAAAATCATTGGTAAAAATGCATGCATTTTATTCAAAAAAATTGATAAAATCCATGCATTTTTTGGTATTTTCAAAATATCCGATATAAGGCATGCATTTTTACAGATTTTTTCAAAATATTCGAAAAAAGGTATGATCTTTATCGAATTTTTAGAAAATTTTTAAAGAACGTGTGTATTTTTTTCGATTTTTTCAAAATATATGATAAAATGCAAAAAAATGTGAGTTTTTACTGAATATTTTTAAAAATGCAGGAAAGATGCTTGAATTTTTTCTAAAAATATAATATAAACATAAAAATTCAATTAAAATAAATATTCACTGCTCATAAATTTAGTAATTTGTCTGAAAAATCTGAAAGTCATAAGAGTTTTTCTAAATACTTCAAATATTACTCCCTCCGTTCCTTTATAATTGTCACTTTTGTGGAAAAAATTTGTTTCTTTTTAAGTGTCACATTTCAAAATTCAAGAAAGTATTTTTGTTGTTTTGTCAAAATTACCCCTAATCATTATGATAGAGAGAGAAAAAGTTAAATAAAATATTAAAAAATTTAGGGTATTATTGAAAAAAGAATAATCATTAGTTAAAAAGTAACAATAATCATTGATTGTCTTGATATGTGAAAAAACTTAAAAAATGACAATTATTAAGGAACGGAGTACAATAGAATACTCCCTCTGGCCTTATTTATAAACAAAGATTCTCTTTTAAGATTCATTGAATAATAAATGTATCTTGTCTGTTATGTAGACTAGATACATTCATTATTCAGTGAACCTAAAAAGAGTACTTTTGCTTATAAATCAGGCCGGAGTAGTAATAGAATAGTGAATAGAATTTTTATAATTTACAAAGTTAATATAATAATTACATAAGATCTGAGGGATACCAAGTCAAACTTTGAGGATGACATCATAAATTCTCCTTATTTTATATGAAAAAACATCCAGGTAAACCGCTCCACATGTTATTGATGTTATAGTAGTCTTAGGCACAAAACCACATTCTTGAGAAAGACACTTCAATTAACTTATTAGCATCCTCTCATGACTTTAGTGTGTGAATCAACCCCAATATGTTCATCACTATACCTTAGCTTTCCATTTTTATTTCTTCATTTCTTTGGGAAAGATTGAAGACATTATAATTTGGCATCTTAGCTCAACTTATGAAGAGATAAGTACTTCATTTAAGAAATAGTTTTAGGGAAATCAATTATGTGATAATATCTATTTTGTCTTTATAGACAATTCTGTCACATTATGGAAGGTTTAATTATTAGATAGCTCTCTAAATTACTTACACTAATAGAAATACATTGATTACCTAATGCTTTTCTTGCGGATTTAAAAAAAAAAAAATTTATGATCTTAGTCTCATCTAAAACCTTCGTAAATAACTATTTCTCAAAGTAAACCTTCAAGTAAATTTGTAGATAAAATCACATGAAATATTAGCAGATAAGCCCCTGGATAATCCTTAGGTAAAAAGGTAAAAAAAATAAATTAAAATCACTAAGTTAAGTTTATTAAACCTTTTATTACCTTGTTATATAAGGTGTCAAATTAAGGTAACAAGTTTCAAACATAATTTCATTTCACTATTTTTCCTCATATATTGATTTGAGCATTAGAGTGCTAATCTTGTAGGTTTTCCACTCCACCGCGTGAGGCATTGATCCACTGTCACCACCACTTCTCAACTCATTTTTGGTTCCTAAACTAAACAATGGTGCCGTTTGTGAGAATCGTCTTCTAATTTCTACAATTTCTATGATTTTACCTTCACTCTTTAATTCATCAGTTCATCACCTTCTTAGATCACCAAATCAAGAGAATTATGAATCAAACACGAATATCCATCGTGTTTCAATTCATTCAAGCATAATCTCAATTTTGATTCCTTGAATTTCTAGATCTCTAGTTTCTACGACTTCAAGTGCTGGCTGAGTTTTAAGCTACTCGATCTGCCGCCGCGGACGAAGCCACCGCTGCGATCAATCATCCACTTCTACCTCTTTTACAAGACATCGCAAAATCCTAGAAAAACGGTTCCATTACATCCATATATGGTTCAGGCTCCACAGATTGCTAGATCAATTCTAGTTACTTCGATCAATCCTTCTGTTCCACCTCTAGTCTTGTTGCCAGAAGCCTTGACTGGCCTTCAAGTGTTACAAGCGAACCTCAGAGTGAAAGATGCTAACGAACTATTGAATAATGTGTACAACATCCTTCAAGAGAAAAATTCACACGCACTTGAAGAAAGGCTAGAACGCCACGAAGAAATCCTCAACGAAGCTCCACCTCGCCGAAATAGTGTCAAAGAGGTTGCATCCAGGAAGACTCATATTGTGTTCTTGACACCGTCCGAGGTGAAGAAAGGAGAATCTCCTCGATCGAGAGATCAACATAGGAGCAAGAAGTATCAAACTCATCTCCAAAATGATGGGGGGACCGGGGTAGCCACGCTCCTTCCTCGACTCAAGCAGAGAATCAACCGAGAAAGGTGTAGTCAAAGCATTCACTTGCTATAAGGATTTTGGAAAGCGGGATATCGAAATCCATGGTGAAGCCCCCTAAGGTGGGCGAGTATGATGGAAAGGGGGACCCCGACGAGCACTTGCAACTCGTCAACGACTGGCTAAATTACTTCAGTGTTGATTACGCATCTAGATGTACACCCTTTTACTTTGTGCTACGACAATTCTTAAGTTTCTCTTGTTATTATTTTTATTATTTTTAGTATGTTTTCTAATTTTAGTTTAATTTTTCTTTTATTTTATTTTTGCTACTTATTTTATGAATAAGCACTAATTTTAAAGTTTCTCATTGTATAGATTATAACTTGAGCTACGAGATATCATTTGATGAGAGTTCAATTCAGAGTGGAGAGGATCCAAATAATGCATTTTTATTCCTGACTTAATAAAATAATTAGTTTTTAGGCCAATTTTCCTTTTTGGTTCTGGTGCTCTTAGAGCCCAACTTTCTTGTATTATTTAAACAAACACGTAGTGCTACTACTAAGTATTCAGTTTTACACAAAATTATAATAGGCGGCCTCCAAGAATTCCACGGAGAGATAAACCATAAGGTTGATCTACTAAATTGTGTTTCCATCAAGACCTTGAGGTTTTTACATTTATCTATTTAATTAATTTTCCTTTTCAATTCTATTCATGAATTTCAAATGTTTAATTCGATATTGTTATACCCCAAAATTTGCCCACATATTTTTCAAGAAAACTCCAATCTGAAAATTAAGGGTCTCATATAATCATGGATTTTTATTTCAACAAATATCCTGACATATGAAATACTTAGTTTTTAGAATTTTTCGTATACAGTAATTTGGCCTGCAGTTGAATTTATTCTTACGCAAACGCCAAATACTGTTTATTACTTCACACATGCTATTTATTTATTTACAGATAAATGGTACTGACACAATTGGTACAGAGTTAAATCTTTTTGCAGGCGCAGAATCAGGAAACTCAGACTGTACTGGTAACAAGTAGATTATTATTATCTTTTGTTTCCCACTAATTTTTGTACTATATTCCATTATTTGCAAAAATCTTTTCAAATCTCTTTTTTTAAAAATCAAATCTCTCCTTTTTCCAACACTATCATACACTTTCTTTCAAATCTTACTTCCACTCAAATTTTCCTTTTGTACGGAATCACATCATTCCCCAACGTCTCTTTCCTTCTTTCCATTCTATAAATACCTCTCATTTTCTTTCATAAAATCTCACATCAAATTCCAATTCATCTTTCAAATTCCTATCTCATATCTATTTTCTCTTCTTCCCTGACAAGAATGGCAAAGTGGATAGAGACACTGTTTCTTGCAGTCATCACCATTGCTACGGTGATCATGACTTTTTTCTGCCTGCATAGTCCTGAGGAGTGTGGACCTGCAATGGTTATGCTCCCAATCATCTACATGTTATTGTTCATAGCATGGGTTATCAATCGTCATTCTTAAAATTTGCCGTATTTCTTATTTCTTAAATGTACCGTTTATTCGTCGTACTGTTCAATATAGTATGTGATATTTGTACTGTCAGTATTAAATGTTGTACTATTTGTCATAATATTGCTTAATTACTAAGATAATATTTTGTGTGTTTTCTGCCAGTCAAATATTCCTATTTCTGTGCATTAAATGATTTTCAGGGTTATTATCGGTAATTTTGCCCGCGTACCGTAAATATTAGTTATTTATTATGTCTGTGTTTTTCTAACAAGTCATGTAAATAAACTTTCATTTTTCACATAAAACAAAAACAAAAACAACAAAAAAATTAACTTTGACTGTTGATTTTTCACTCTAACTGCTACGTCAATACCTGAACAGTCAGTCGACAGCCAAACTGCTGGCAGTACAATTCTCAGTGTTTTGTACCATCAATCAAATCAATCTTTCACAATTCAAAATTCCAAGATCTTTGTGCTAGAAGTCTTCTGAATATCACGCGATTAGCAGAGACTCAACACTGCACAAAAATCAGGTACGCTTAACTGTCTCCTACACAAACAGTCCCTAATCAGGGTTTTTCTTGTTTTACAGGAGCAACAAGTTTTTGAGAGCTCAAATGGATTTCATACACATCCATATATCTCAAAGTACCATCATACAAATTTTCAAACTTCAATTCACTCAGACGCACCGTCAGCAGCTCAAACAGTCAACAGACGACCCGTTTGACCAAAAAAGTCAACAGACAGTCAAAAATGAAATTTTTTGTCAAAGTCCATATTTTGTCAAAGAATTCATCAGTTGATCATTGGATGATCATAATTCATCAAGGAAAGATCAAAAATCAACAAAACCCTAAGATTCAAAATTAGGGTTTTTGCCTGAAAAGTCAACTCAACTTTGACTGATCATAACTCTCTCATCCTTCATCCAAAAAATTCAAACCAAAGCTTGTTTTGAAGGAAATTCAATTATCTTTCAAATGCCATTGATCCCATGGTCATTGGATTCACCATTTGAAAAATATGATCAAAGACATTACAGGTCATTTTCAAAGTCAACAAAAAGACACTTTTTTCAAAAGGACACACAAGGAGCTTCAAAAATCATTTTGACATGAGACCAAAGGCATTGGTTAGAGGACTCTTTGAGGTTTCCAAAAAGTGCAATATCTCCTTCATATGACAAAAATTGAAGGATTTACACCTTGTTGAAGTTGGCTAAATTTTGGGAAAATACATGAAATCAACATTGCTCAAAAATGCATTTTTTCCAAATGGGGCCAAGTTTTCAGCATTCAAACATCATTTCCATGATATTATGGGCCTCCCACGACCAAGACAAAGCCCACATCATTTTTATCCATTTTTGATTTAATTTTAT
Source organism: Vicia villosa (assembly GCF_029867415.1). Classification (NCBI taxonomy): domain Eukaryota; kingdom Viridiplantae; phylum Streptophyta; class Magnoliopsida; order Fabales; family Fabaceae; genus Vicia; species Vicia villosa. The sequence continues at coordinate 94,378,553 of NC_081184.1, read as the reverse complement.
CACATATAAGATTAAATTTAAAAAGGAAAATGGAAGAATAATGGGTAGCTTATTTTCCAAGCATGACTCATCAAATAATCACTCCAATTATGCAGCAAGGAAGCTGCAAGGAAAGCCTAGAGCAAAGGTGTGGAGACCAAGCAATGGTGGCTTAAATTTTAAGCTTGAAAAGTCAAAAATTCAACAAAGCTCATGAATACTTCTTAGCTTATTTTCTAAGCACTCCATGGCTTATATAAAGGCAAGAATACTTCACAAACAAAGGGAGAGCCAACACACCCACGAAATATAGCAAGGCATAGTCATAAACTTCACAAAATTCTCTCAAAATTTCCAAACTTTGTAATTTTCAATTTCATATTTCCAATCAATATCAATACAAACAAACACTTTCAATCATCTTCTGAGATCATATAGAGTAAGAATAAACTCTTTGTGTGGTCCCATGAGAGTCGTAACATGTGCATAGTGTTTTCCATGAACATACATGTACAAGCTTTCGTTTTCCATATTAGTGCTTGTGTTAATATAATATAATCATTCTAATTCGTCTCTGACACCATTTAGAGGAGATTGGACGTGTTACATGTGAGCCATACACCCTAGAGCATCATATGCCATTTTTGAACTCTAAAGATGCAAAGCTTTCGTTTTCATAGATAGAGTGGGTTTTAATCAAAACTAACACCACCAATGAACTCCCAGCATGCCATTTAGTGGATCTGGGTTGTTCTTGTTGATTTCCTCTCACGTTTTTGCAGGTTCCTAAAAGCATGGAAAAAGCAAGGAAAATCCGCAGGTAATGTTGTAGGTAAATCCGCAGCAAATTCCATAGGTAAGTTGAAGAAGATGATGAATAGTGATGAGGACCCTTTGACCGCTCGCGTGGCATATCCTCATCTTTCTATTCGCCAGTCAGCTTCAATGGGCCCCATGTTGGACTCTTAAATTCAGACTGAACCATTGCTGCACTCCTATCCATGCATACCATGTTCTCTTCCATCTGAGCCACATGATCAATCTCAAAGTTTATCAAACGCACCAAAAAGCGCAGCCATACCATGTTCCCTCATAAACTCTCACACCTGATTATTACCTTTATATTTTTATTTCTATTTTAATTTTCTTTGCAAAATTAATTAAAAATAGTTTTAAAAATCCAAAAAATACACAAAAAATATTTTTAGACTTCTAAAATAATATACTATTTTATGAAATAAAAATATTTTATTTTTCTTCAAAATTTCAATATTTTGCATAATTAATTAGTATATATTTATATATTTGCTTTTTAATTATTCTAACCAATCAAAAAATCATCAAAAAAATTGTTCTTTATATTAAATATTGTTTATATATTATAAACTAATTTTGTACATATTTTGAATAATTTTCTTTTTAAGTTTTAATTATTTGTATAATTATTTGCATAATTATGTTTTAATTAACTTAAATCAATTTCAAATCAATTTCAAAAATTCCAAAAAAATTAGTTTTGTTTTAAAATTAATTAACAAATATTTTGTACATATTTTAAACTTAATTTCTAGGTTTAAATCTATTTTCATCTTTTTTCTTCATTTTAATTTAATTAATCATGCATTAATTATAATTAAAACCAATCATAAAAATTCCAAAAAACATGCCTTTTATGTTTCTTGCAATTTAAAATTCCTAGATAAATGTATAGGATGTCAAATAAATAGGCTAGTTTACATTTCCCGCACAATCGATGTAATAGCGTAGATTTACTTTCCGCACTTTACATTTCCGCACTTTAATTTCCAGCAAATATAAACTGCGTGTATGTCAAAGATAAAATTGAACCGTTAGATCACTAACTTCAAAGATAAATATCTGAATCCAATCACAATCACATTTGCACCTCTTCAGGTAATCCTTTTTCACAATCTTTCAAAATCAAAGTCAAAATTCTACTGTTTCGAGTACAAAATCGAACCTTGCTTTTATATCCGGTGGAAGGATAGTTTTTTAAAGGAAATAGGATAAAGACCTTACAACTCAGGGTAGACCTCCTAGTTTGCTTGCTCAAATCAAAACAAACAAAATTCTCATACACTGTTGATTTTTCAAAACTTTCAAAAAAGACAATACTTTGTATACATCCAAACACGGGTTATTACAAAGTTAACGTTCTTTTCAAAACATCTTTCGAAAGATAAACAAGCATTTTGTATACATCCACACACGGATCATTACAAAATTCAATTTACAAAGGTATTTGAAACCACATATGAGCAATTTCAGAGCAATTGAAAAGTGATCGAAAAACAAGTGAGCTAAGCAAACTTAAGAGCCCATGGATAACCATGGATACAAAGGGTGCTAACACCTTCCCTTTGTATAACCTACCCCCTTACCCAGAATTTCTTAAAGGTCTTTTTTCTGTTTCTTTTATAAACCTTTCCTTAATTGGATAAAATAAAAGGTCGGTGGCGACTCTGTGATATTTTCAAAAAAATGCAAAAGCATTAAGCGACAAAAAAGAGTCAGTTCACGTATCTCTACAGATCAGAGGTATGGCCCGGTATTAAAAAAAAATCGGAGGTCCACAGATATGTCATGGGGCAGTATTGCTTGAATTCAATTGATGCACGTTCCTTAACCATAATTGTGTTTACTGTAGCTTTTTCATTAATTCACATGATCAACAAACCATTGATGAGCTATGGTTTCGACGAAGAAACTGATGAAGTCGAAGTCAAAGTTGAAGCAATTGCTGACATTCGCGACAATGTCGAAGTCAAAGAGGGTGTAGCTAGCACAAGTCAAAGACCTCGAAGAACTCAAACTCTTTTAGTAAGACTTCGAGACTATGAAGTGGTTGGTGATGATAAACTTACACTAAATAGAAAATTAGTTCATTTTGCTTTACTTGAAGGTGTTGAACCAATTAACTATAGTGAGGCTTTAAAGAGTAAATAATGGAAGTCTACTATGGTCGAAGAGTTAGAGGCAATCGAAAGAAACAACACATGAGAATTAGTTAAATTGCCATCACAAACAAAAGCTATCAATGTAAAGTGGGTGTTCAAGTTGAAATAGAATGCTGATGGGGCGATAGCAAGACATAAAGCAAGATTAGTAGCTCGAGGTTTTCTTCAAAGAGCAGGACTCGACTATTCTGAAGTATTTGCTCCATTAGCAAGATTGAAGACTATTCGACTAGTGGTAGCCTTGACATGCAACCAAGGTTGGTCGACATTTCACTTAGATATGAAATCAACATTTCTGAATGGTCCTTTAGATGAAGAGGTCTATGTCACACAACCTCCAGGGTTTGTGATTCAGAAGGAAGCGAGTAAAGTATATAAGTTACACAAAGCACTCTATGGTCTCAAGCAGGAACCTAGGGCATGGCACAAGAAGATGAACTCATACTTAGTCTAATTGGGATTCGTAAAATGCATATTTGAGTATGGTGTCTATGTTCGGGCTGTGGCACAAGATATAAAAATCATTTGTTTATATGACAATGACTTGCTAGTAATTGGACATAGCTTGGAGAATTTGTCGAAGTTTAAAGAGCTGATGATGAGAGAATTTGAAATGTCGGAACTGGGAACATTGTCTTATTTCTTAAGCATGGAATTTCAAATTTCGAAGCAAGGTATGGTGCTACATCAAAGGAAGTATGTCAAAGAGATACTCAAGAGATTCAAGATGGATGGTTCGACTCCTGCATCTTCACCTATCGAACCAAATTTGAAGTTGGAGAAGCATGGAGAGGAAGACAAAGTCGATTTAACTTTGTTTAAAAAAACAATAATTGGATCTATGAGGTATATGTGTGTAATACGGTGGGAGAACTGACTTTTTGAAATGTTGCGGATAGCAAGAGTCGCCACCAACTTTTATTTTATCCAATTGGAAAGGCAAAAAGAACAGGAAAGACCTTTGAAAGATTTTGAGTTCGGGGGGTAAATTATACAAAGGGAAGGTTTAAAGCACCCTTTGTATCCATGGTTATCCATGGGCTCTTAATTGCTTAGCTCATTTTATTTTCAAAAATGTTTGTAATGTGAAAAAGAATTTTGTTTAAGGACTTTAGCTTGTAAAATAAGCGTAGCCTTTTTGAATGTTTTTGAAAAAAGGAGAGTTTGAATTTAAACCAGAGCAAGCAATTAAGAAGCAATTACCCTAGAATTTAAAAGTTTTTGTTCTTTTAGCTTTTCAGGGCTATCCATACCATAGGAGGGTAGGAAGTCCTTTTATTGGATGTAAAGGGTCATCGAGGTTATCGTTCGCCATAAGACTAACCCTGTCATAAAGAGGGCAGGTAGTCTAAGGGAAGGATATAGTAGTCATTCTTAGGCAGCAGGCGAGGATACCTTAGCAATGGGGACAAATCATCATTTACCGAGGCAACATCGAGGGACAAAATTGATGATGAATGAACTGAGGGCAACCCTTGCTTTAGGTATCCTCGGAATCGAGGGTCTTGACTATTTTCACAAATTAAGGAAACGGGCAACAGTAATAAGGCAACAAGACAACAAGAGGGATTACCCTAAAGGTGTGTGTGTGGCACAATCACGTGGTTCAGTTTAGTGATATTTATCTTGTAATTAGTAATTCTATGTCCAATTCAGGGTTGCACTCCCTAGGATTACTAACCAAGCAATTATAAACAAATAATACAAAACCTAACTATTACAAGGCCTCAGGTGGGGGATTACATGGCCAAAAACCCGTTGGTGCAGAAAAATAAAGGCAAAGAATAAAGGCAGAAAATAAGAGGGAAAAATAATTAATTTAAATATCTTGAGCATTCATCGCTCCTTGATCAACCCTGAAAATTACGAATGAAGAGAAAAGTTAGTGCATTAAAGATCGACAACCCTAATTTATCGGGGTAAATCAGGGTTAAAACAATTGGCTCAAAATAAAATATGAAAAGTTAATAATTTAATTTTTAAATAACCATGAAAGGGTGGAAAAACGAAAGTTCGATTAAATATAACAATTAAATAATTATTGTATTAAATCCTAATTATTTAATTGATTAAAACATATATGAAAATTTTAATATTAAAAAAAACAATTATTGATAGAATGAAAAAATCGAGTTTTCGATAAAAAATAAATAAATTAAATAATTACATAAAAACATTACTCTAAGTAAATATTAAAAGGTTTAGAGAAAATATTTAATAAATAAAGGAGAAAAGAAAACAAATAAATAAAAGGATTATGTAAAAAAAATTAAAAAAAACTTAGCTTTGCTTATGTGCGGTGAGGTCTGGAGGGGCCATGGTACGCCTGCATGTCCAGGTGCGTCAGATTTGAAGAGAACAAGATCTGATGGTGGTGATTGATGATGTACCGTAGGCTCCCTTTTGTAGCGCGCAGGAGATCCAAAGACATGCTAATTCACACACACAGAAAAAAATATGATGGGACGAAGGCTCGAAACCTCTCCCTCACGCATACAGCTTCGTGACGCGCTCCCCTACCACTGAGGCATTCTTCATTCGCTGATTACAACACAAACGCAAAACAAAATATACAAAATTTAATTAAATCAAAAACTCTAATGGAATTTGCGCGCCCAGCAAGTCTCTTTCTTCCTCGTTGGGGCCTGTAAATTTCCCTACGATTCAGCTGCGATTTATCTATGAATCAAGCAATAGCCAATCCCTACAAACTTCAATCTCACCCAATATGCGACATAAATTCCAAACGAAGGCGTGAGTCAATTGGAAATCAACATCTAAGCATGATAGCATCATTGATTCGGTCCAATTACATTGGTAACAGAAATTCCCAATTCAAAGCTTGTAAACCCTAACTATTGCGAATTACGATATAAGCATGTAAAGATCTAATTAACTGCCCAGAAACATTCATAACATTATGATAAACACGAATATATACACAAAATTCATTTATGATGCACCGACAGATGTAATCGAGATGAAAGAAATTTGAGCAAACCGTGAGTATATACATGATATTCTGAAGTCTTGGGACGTTGGTGATGATTGGGACGCCTTCTACAATGATCAAAGAATGCGTGAGAACCTTTAAAAGTCTTTGAATCTCCTCCAATCTCTCAAACCGGTTTCAAAATTTTCTTGAAGTTTTTGAATTTTGAACGAATGCTTTTGCCTGGGAATCCTGGTCTTTCGATCTGAACATGTTTGTTTACTTATAGGGGATGCATTAGGTTAACAAAATAGGACATAATCTTTGATTTGAAGGAGATTGATATTTGATTTGGAGCTTGATTGAAAATTTCTAAATTTGGTTCAATTTCACTCACTCTCTTTCCAATCTCCATAACCATGAATTTGAATCAAATCATGGGCTATTTTGATGATTAAAACTGATTGCAAACCTTTCTCAAATTAAATCTTTGATTTTTTATTTGAATTACTTGATTTATATCATTTTTAATGAAATAAAAATTAATATAAAATCAACTAAAATTCATAAATTCGTGGCATTTGGATTTGAGACTCTTGGATACTTGGGAAACAAGTTTGGACGATAAAAAGTTGGGCCTCTTTGCAAAGAAATCCATTTTGAAGCCTTTTGTTTCACATTTTTCCTTTAAAATGCCCCAACTTTGACAAGGCATATCTCCCTCAATGTTTAAGGTATGGAGGAGTTCTAAGACTTTTTTGAAACCTCAAGATGTCCTCTACAAGCCACTTTGGAAGCTTTTTTCCATTTGAGGATTTTATCGTGATGATATGGGTTTTGACAAAAAACTGCTTTTGGTTTACTTTCAAAAAGGACCTGTAATGTTTTGATCCATATCTCTCAAATTAAGCATTTTTAGACTTGGCATGTGAGAGACAAAGTTGTAGAGAATTCAAATTCCTTTAAATTGAGATTTGGATGGACAATTTCTGATGTTCCATGTGAAAGTTATGGCTGGTCAAAGTTCAGTTGACTTTAGGTCAAAAAACCCTAATTTAGAAACTTTTGGTTTTGTTGATTTCTGAACTTTCCTTGATGAATCATGATCAATCCTTGATCAAATGATGAATGATACTTCAAAATAAGGATGTTGACAAAAATTCAGGAATTTTGACTGTACTTTGACCACAGTTGACTTTTAGGTCAAACTAGTCGACTGTTGACTTTCTGAACAATTGACTGAGCAATCCTTGGACTTGAAGCTTGTACTTTGCCATAGAGATAGTCTGAAACATCATAAGTCCTCTAAAATCCATTGGAGACTTTGATTCATTGATTTTCTTTAGAGAATTCAAAACCCTAGTTCATTGAGCCATTGTTTAGGAGAATGTGTCTTTGAGTCTGTGATATTCAAATGAACTTGAGTATAAAATGTGGTGGGAAAATTTTGGGGTATGACAGCTGCCCCTGTTCAATCTTCTTAAACCTGAGGGTGTAGAGTGGTTTGCGTGCCAGTCGGAATCTAAAGGTGGAAGAGGATTGAACACTAGAATACCAAGAAATTTGCCCTTGACGAGGTAGGGACCTTTGTCAAAGATGGGCCTAAAGATGCCATATGATCTTGATAATATGAAAGTCAGAATGAGTCGTACATTAGGCTACATCTGAGCTTGAAGTATTGAGAAGTGTTTTTTGGAGATAGGCTTAAAGATGCCACCTAACTTGTTAGATTGATTTGAATGTCGATCGTCTCAGTACCTTTTGTAGTAACTGATTTAGACCTTAAGAAGATGATCGTCTCTTCACCGTTCGTGATTGTAGAATTAGATTCTTGAAAATAGAATACCATAACGGGTCATACATTAGACCATATATGATAGAGGACGTCAGAACGAGTCATGCATTAAACCATATCTGAAGGAGATCATATCTGTTTGAGGGTGTCAGAACGAGTCATACGTTAGACCAAATCTATTGAAGGATGTCAGAACGAGTCTTACATTAGACCTTATCTGTTGAAGGATGTCAGAACGAGTCGTACATTAGACCATATCTGTGGAAAGATGTCATAACGAGTCGTACATTAGACCATATATGAGGAAGAATATCAGAACGAATCATACATTGGATCATATCTGATGGAAGACGTCAGAACGAGTCGTACATTAGACCATATTTGTTGGATAATTCCAGAACGAGTCATACATTAGACCATATCTGACTGAGAATACCTGAATGAGTCATACATTAGACCATATCTGATGGAAGACATCAGAACGAGTCGTATATTAGACCATATCTGTTGGATAATGCCAGAACGAGTCATACATTAGAGCATATCTGACTGAGAATACCAGAACGAGTCATACATTAGACCATATCTGATAGAGAATGCTTGCTTGTTAGAGTTGATAAGTTATTTGATGAAGTTTTGGAATGTAAAAAGACTTGTCAGAATGAATCTTCAGCTTGATTATATCTGAGAGGAATGCTTGTCGAAACGGAACCTGAAAACAAAGTTAGAAATATGCAATGTCACGATGCATGGTATGTATTATGTAATGATTGATTATGAATGATGTATGTATGTCAAATGTTGTCAATGACGATAGAACATTGTAGCAGTGCTGGGCGGGGAAAATAAATCCATGGCTGTTGTGAAGAATATGGAGTATAAATCTTCCATTGGGGATCTTTTGAATTCTGTTTGGGGATGAAAGCAATTTGAGTGGTTGATCTTGATGTATCATGATTGGGGATAAGAGCTATGAATTGAATCTCCGATGTTCCATCAGACTCAACTCAACAGTGAGTGCCAACCTTTATGGAGATGGTGGATTTAGAGAAGAGATTATTCGAAGATAGCTTCCTGAGGACTACTCTGTGGGGATATGCTCCTGTGAAACAGACGCTGTGGGGAGGCGTGGATGCCTTGAACATTGCCCTAGTGATTATAGTAACTGCCATTCCCGGACTTGTATTGATTGAGACACACCAATGAGTATTGATCGAAGTGTCAAAATAGGCCTTGCATAGCTTTTCCCCAGCTAGTAGGGACTTTGAAGAGATTTGCCTTGTGAGGACCTTCTGAGATATATACTATGGGTGACTTTCCCCTAGTAATCATAAATGAGGATGATGCCCCTGATTGATCGGGAAATAGCTTTGGACCCACTTGGGTGCATGCCCCTGACTGTTTGGCATTCTCGAGAGATTCTTAGGACCTTCACTCGATTGCCCCAAATTGATTGGACAAAGCACGTCATGCCCCTTGTATTTATTGACTTCTAATTGAGTCAAGTGTGATAGTTATTGTTACTAAAGTGGTTTCGTCTGTCGGGATGAGTTTTAGTCATTAGTTGTACCCTTTGCAGATTCTTCCTGTATGCCCTTGATCATTTTGACGCTCCTGAGAGATTCTCTGAATCTTGATTTGATTGCTCCAGATTGATTGGGAAGAACGTGTCATGCCCTTGTATACGTAGGAGACATTGCTTCTTGGAGTAATCTTTGTTGGTCGGGATAACTTTGAGTCATTAATCATACCCTGTGCAAGTTTTTTCTGATGCTAACATTTGAAATTATGTAGCAGAATATGTTTAATAATGAATTCATGACATGTAATGCATATGTCTGTCTTAAGTTTTTGAAAAACATTAAAACAGGAGATGTAAAAGCGTGATATTTGTAAAAACGTGATATTTGTAAAAACATGATATTTGTAGAAACGAAATATCAACTCAACATTTTTGGTAAACCTTAAGGAGTCAGGATACCTTTTTGGTGACAGTATGCTTTCGAACTAACCACGCTTCAGTTAGGCCTTTCAAGGGTTGTAACGTGGCTTGGTTCACGGCTTAAGAAACAAAGGATAAAGGCTCAAAGTTTATTTGTACCTTTCCCAATCTTCGTGATGTTCTTCGATCCTATGCTCAGTTAACTTTGCGTTTAAGTCCCAGCAGAGCTTGAAGTCGTAACATTGACATTTGATGATGGTTAAAGTATCAGAAGTTTAATTTGGACAGGCGGTCATCCCTTTTTGTAATATTTCCTTTTTGTAATATATTCTTTTGTCGAGGATTTTTAGCAACCTCTTTTTGACTTTGTTATCCCTAACTTTTGCCTGAACTGTTTATTTTGAGGTTACAGTCAGCGGGATGTTTCAAATTTTGAGAAGTCTCCTTCATAGGTTTTGACTTAACAGTTTTTCTTTTTGATGGATATCGACTGCCTGACTTAATGGTTACGGGAACCCATCATTATTTGTGTAGAAAACGACTTGTATGATTGAGTTAACTGAGTAACTACCCTGCCCCAGGTTATGATTTAGGGTTTTAATTTGTATGAGAAATAAAACTTCTACTTCTTAGGCTCAAAGGGGATTGACGAGGGATTAACATCCTTATATCTCCACTGTTTAGGAATTGAAACAATGCCTGTACATCGTCAGCATAGTCTGTTCAAAAGCATATTGTATGAGGTTGTGGTATCATTTTTCGTCATCCTCCCTTAAAAGGCTTACGGCTTAGCAGGAGTTGAATATCACAAAACATATGCAAAGTAAAGACATAATTTAAAATGAGTGATAGCGAAATAATTTATTCAAGACAAACATATGCAATGCACTGATGATGATTATTAAAACAGATAATGTCTATCATAAGTCGAATGTTTAAACAAACAGAAAAAGAAATTGCAACTGAAAGTAAAACTAATGATCTTAAAGTCCATCCTTCTAGCCATCCACAATATTAGCACTCTTGTTGTGATTTGGCATTTGTGACAAGTTTTGGAATGATGATGGCAATCTGTCTCCATGGTAGACCAGTAGTAACCTGCTCTCAAGATCTTTTTAGCCATTGTATGTCCGTTGGAATGAGTACCGAAGGTACCATTGTGTATGTCTTCCATGATTTGTTCTGCTTCCTTCTTGTTTACGCAACGAAGTAAAGTCGAGTCATGGTTGCGCTTGTACAAAGTTCCATTGCTTAGGAAGAATTTGGAGGCAAATCTCCTTAGAAACTTTCTGTCGTTAATAGATGCCCCTTCAGGGTACTCCTGGGTTTCGAGATACCTTTGTATTTCATGGAACCATGATTTGTCTTCCATTTGTTTGGTATCGATCTCATTGCAATAGGCTGGTTCGTCTTGCCTGTAAATGGTGATCATAGGAGCTTCGTCGTCCCAATTGACTTTGAACATGGATGACATGGTAGCTAAGGCATCAGCTAGTTGATTTTCTTCGCGTGGGATGTGTTCGAAAGTGATCTCCTCGAAGTAAGGAATCAAACTCAACACATGTCCTTTGTATGGAATTAGATTTGGGTGCTTTGTGTCCCATTCCCCTTTGACTTGGTAGATTACCAAGGCCGAGTCTCCGTAGACTTCAAGGAATTTGATTTTTAGATCAATTGCAGCTTTGAGACCCAGAATGCATGCTTCGTATTCGGCTATATTGTTGGTGCAATTGAAACACAATCTGGCGGTGAAGGGTGTATGACCTCCTGTGGGGGAAATGATCACAGCTCCGATGCCATTGCCGAGCGCATTAGAAGCTCCGTCAAAAACCATAGTCCATCGGGATCCTGGTTGTTTGTAGTCATTGACTAGCATAATGTCTTCGTCTGGGAAGTCAAAGTTCAATGCCTGATAATCATCTACTGCTTGATGAGCTAAATGATCAGCTACCACACTTCCTTTGATTGCTTTTTGCGAAGTGTATTGAATGTCATATTCTGTTAGGATCATTTGCCATCTTGCAATCCTTCCAGAGAGAGCAGGTTTTTCGAACACGTATTTGATTGGATCCATCTTGGAGATCAGGAAAGTGGTGTGATTTAGCATATACTGTCTTAGCCGGCGAGCCGCCCATGCTAAGGCACAGCAAGTTTTTTCGAGTAGTGAGTATCTTGTTTCACAATCGGTAAACTTTTTGCTAAGATAGTAGATTGCGTGCTCCTTTCGACCGGAATCGTCATGTTGTCCGAGTACACACCCCATTGAATCTTCTAACACAGTTAGGTACATTATCAGAGGTCTGCCTTCCACAGGAGGTAACAAGATTGGCGGTTTTTGAAGGTATTCTTTGATTTTATCAAAGGCTAACTGGCATTTGTCATTCCATCTTTCCACTTGATCTTTCTTCAGTAATTTGAAGATTGGCACACAAGTAGGAGTCATATGGGCAATGAATCTGGCTATGTAGTTTAGACGTCCCAAGAATCCTCTGACTTGTTTCTCGGTACGGGGTATAGGCATTTCTTGAATGGCTTTGACCTTGGCAGGATCAACCTCAATACCTTTACTGCTGACGATGAAACCTAAGAGTTTACCGGATCTTACTCCAAAGGTACACTTGTTCGGGTTCAGTCGCAATCTGTATTTCTTGAGTCTGTCAAACAGCTTGTGTAAATGACTCAAATGTTCTTCTTCGGTGTTGGATTTTGCGATCATGTCATCGACATACACCTCTATTTCCTGATGAATCATATCATGAAATAGTGTTACCATTGCTCGTTGGTAGGTAGCTCCAGCATTTTTTAGACCAAAGGGCATTACTTTGTAACAAAAGGTTCCCCAGGGAGTTGTGAAGGTTGTTTTTTCCATGTCTTCGGGTGCCATCTTGATTTGATTGTACCCTGAGAATCCGTCCATAAAGGAGAATACCTTGCATTGTGCGGTATTGTCAACTAGTACATCGATGTGCGGTAAAGGGAAATCATCTTTAGGGCTTGCCCGGTTCAGATCTCTGTAGTCTACACACATTCTGACTTTCCCGTCTTTTTTGGGTACAGGCACGATGTTAGCTATCCAAGGAGGATAACTTACAACTTTTAGGAATCCGGCATTGAATTGTTTTTCAACCTCGTCTTTGATCTTTTTTGACATATCAGGCTTACTCCTTCGCAGTCTCTGCTTGACCGGAGTGCTTCCTTCTTTGATTGGCAGGCGATGAACTACAATGTCCGTGTCAAGGCCAGGCATATCTTGATAAGACCAGGCGAATATCTCGGCGTAGTCTTGCAACAATTGAATCAGTCTTTGCTTGACACTGTTTTCTAAGTCAGCCCCAATTCTGACCTCTTTCTTTTCTTCGTCACTGCCCAAGTTGATGACCTCAATCGGCTCCTCATGAGGCTGTATGGCTTCTTCTTCTTGTTCTAGAAGTCTTGCAATTTCTCTTGGCACTTCACAATCTTCCTCACTTTCGTCCTCAGTTTGGTAGATCGGATTTTCAAAGTCATGACGGGCAATAGCAGAGTCGTTATTGACTGGATCCAGCGTGTATGTGAATCTGCATGGTAGATATGTGAGTGTGTATGAAGAGAAAAACATAGCTATTTGAAAGCGAATAAAGAAAGAAAAAGGATCACAAAATTTTGAACATGCAAGCATCCCATGATTTTATTGAATGCACATAATCATGATATGACAAACCCTTTTTATAGAAGGACCGTTGTGCTAAGGCACACGGCTTTCAAGCTCATGGTTCGACTGTTCAGGAACCACTTTTATCTTTGCACAATATACACAAAGAAAACAGGAAATGGCATTTACTCCTGATCAAAGGAGATCACATCCTCTGCTTTCCAGTTGTTCAATCCACCGTTGTTAGCAGGGAGCACCCAGCTGTTCCAGTTGCAGTTGTTCTTTTCGTCTTCCGTAGCATTGATTCCGCTAGTGGGAAAATGCGTAGGTAATTCCTCAGGATAAGTTGGATGATTTGTTGGATATGAGAATCCAGGTGGAGGTCCCTCTATTGGCTGAGCAAGATGCTCGATAAGGCCGTCCCATGCAGTAGGAATGATGTTTTGAATAGAGACTTGTGCATCCTGATAAGGAGTGTACTGTGACAGAAAATAACCTTCGTTGTTTGGCATCTTCCTGGCTTCTTCAAGAGCGAAGTTGTCGTCGTACTGTTCGTCCCATCCAGTCGGGACAATGTCTTTGATGGGAGTTGAAAAGCTCGGAGGAGCGGAATATTTCACCATATAGTCGTATTTGCCGCTGGGTTCTCCTAGCGTGTCCCATACTTCTTTGGGTGGATTTTGATATTGCTGAGTGACGGGACTTGTGATACTTCCGTCATTTTGATTACCCTCTTCTGTTGGAGTAAGATCTTCCAGAGCAATGTAAGAATTCTGAGGTGTGATATACTGGTAGTTGTAACCGTCATTTGGTCCTCCCACAGCATCCCACATTCCCATGGTAATGGGTGGAATTTCGTCTGGATATGGCTGAATGATGTGGTTCAAGTATGTCCCTTCATCATCAATGGCGTTTACTTCTTGGCTGGCGAAGTGTGATATTAACCCTTCAGAGCGAGGATTTTGATCATTCTTTTGATTTTCACCATTATAGCCCAGACCTAGCTTGTCGGACTTGTAGGGTATATCAGGGAGTTGTCCCCATACTGTGCGATCACCCTGTTCAATCATGGCTTTGGCATCTTTGAGAGAAGCCATAGTTGTAGCTGGAGTAGCAGGAATATGCTTGGTGGTAGAGATATCTGGAGATACAACCTCAAAAGCTTGATACGGAGTTTCGATGGATTCGCCCTCCATCTCAACATACTTGTCGTTGCTCAAGTGACTGACCATATATTCTTCTTCGCCATAGACTGTGACAACCTTTCCTTTTACTGGGTATTTTAACTTCTGATGCAGGGTAGAAGTTACAGCGTTTGCCCCATGTATCCAAGGGCGTCCTAGTAAACAGGAGTATGTTGGAAGAACGTCTATTACGGAAAAGATAACATCGAAAGTTTGAGAGCCCACTCTGATTGGGAGCTTAACTTCTCCGTACACCGTTCTTGTTGACCCATCGAAAGCTCTTACAACCACATCACTTGGTTGTAGCACAACTCCTTTGAAGTCAAGTTTTTCCAGTATTACCTTTGGTAACACGTTTAGAGAGGAACCATTGTCTATTAGCACATGAGACAGAGTGGTGCCGTTGCATTCGATAGAGATGTGCAGGGCCTTGTTGTGATTTCTTCCAGCAGGAGTTAGATCCACATCAGAGAAACCAAGACCATTGGGCACTGTAAGACTGGCGACACAATTCTCAAATTGGTCGATTGGGATTTCTTGAGGCACATGCGCAGCTTGAAGGAACTTCATTAGAGCTTTAGCATGAGCTTCTGAATATTTTAGCAGAGATAACATTGAGATTTTTGAAGCAGTATGCCCCAGTTGTTCGACAATATTGTAATCACTTTTGCAGATGATTTTCAATATTTCGTCCATCTCTTGCTTTGATGGATCCTCAGCAGTGATCTCTACCGGATTTTGAACTGGTTCGATCAGTGGCTCTTTGCCTCGAGTGTTGATATCTGAGATAGGAATTGGAACTTGGACTGGACTAGCAGCAATATTTGGAGAAATTTCTGGTGAAAAGATTCTTCCACTTCTCGTGATCTTGCTAGTGCCTGCAATGTTACTTACAGCTGAAGTAGTTAGTGTTGCGTCCTCTTTAGTCGAGGTGTCTTGCTTAACTCCATGAATGTAAACATTAGTGTCATATCCCCATGGGACAGCTTTGTCTGAGGAGTATGGAAATGGAGTTGGTCTAGCAATGACCACTGATGCCACTTTGAGTGTAGCAGAAAGTTTGAATGGAGCCTTGGTAGAGATTTTGAATGGTAAGCTGGAGATCACTGAGACGTCTTCCATTCTTATCCCGTTGGCAAAGACTTTGCCCAACATGTCCATAGAAGGGAGCCTCTCAAACATAATGATACGGCGATCCATGTATTTTTGAATTCCCATCTTTAGATTTTCACAACCATTGGGCTGGCGTGAGCAATAAAAGCAGTCGGGATCACAACCTGGAAAGTAACCAGCTTGGATGAACTTTCTTTTGACTTCGAGGAGTGGAATTGATACTTCGTTCACATCATAAATGTAAACTGTGTCTATGATAGCATTAACAGTTTTGTCATGCTTTGGCATAGGTGCTGTGATGACATTTGGAGTTTCTGGAGGATCGAATTCAATTTCCCCAGCATCTATCATGTCTTGGATTTTGTTTTTCAGGGCCCAGCAGTGATCTGCGTCATGTCCTGGACAGTTTGAATGATAGGCACATGTTGCATCAGGGCGATAATTCAGAGAAGAAGTATTGACATTCTTCGGAGGACCCCTTAATGTGATCAGATCCGCTTTAAGCAAGTGCTGCAATGCCTGAGAGATTGGCATGTTGATTTTGGTGAAAGTTCTTCTTGGTGCATCTGGTCGATGCGTATATTTTGGCTGTTGATCTTTTTGAGGTGCAGATGCGGAGATCATAACTGCCCCTACAGATTGATGCTGATCACTTTTGTGACTTGTCTGAATTTGCGCTGTATTGACCTCATTTCTGATGGGCCTTTTTGTAGTACCAGAGGAGGATCCTACTTGAATTTTTCCATTTCGAATGCCACTTTCGACACGTTCTCCGGTCAGTATTAGGTCAGTGAAACCTGATGATGAACTTCTCAGCAAATGGCTATAGAATGGGCCAGTTAAAGTGCCCATGAACATGTCGACTAGTTCGCGATCAGATAAGGGTGGTTGAACCCTTCCAGCCATATCTCTCCACTTTTGTGCATACTCTTTGAAACTTTCTTTTGGTCCCATAGACATGCCTCGCAATTGAGTACGAGTGGGTGTAAGATCAGCATTGTATTGGTACTGTTTGTAAAAAGCAGCAGCTAATTCTTCCCAAGTATGAACCTTGGTATTTTCTAGCTGGTAGTACCATTCGAGTTGTGTACCTGACAGACTTTCTTGGAAAAAGTGAATCCACAATTTGTTATCTGTTGTATGAGGTTGTATCTTCCTCACATAAGATCTCAAATGTAGTTTTGGACAAGAAACTCCATCATACTTTGCAAAGGTTGGAACTTTGAATTTTGGAGGGATGACAACATCCGACACGAGTCCCAGATCATTGAAATCTAAGCCAGGTATTTTTTGTATTTCCATAGCTTTCATACGATCCTCCAACTGTTGGTATTTGTCATCATCCTGTTCGTCTCCAGAATGATCTTCTTCTTCATTTGAAGAGAGAGAGGGTTTAGCAGAACCCTGGTTGCTTTGATTATCTTCTTGTTCACCATCACCGACTATTTCAGGGATTGGTGGCTTTTTGATCTTTTTGACAGGGATCTTGATCTTCCTTCTCAGGTGACTCAAGCCTGCAGATTCTTTGGGCTTCTTCTTCTTCTTGAGTATCAGGGCTTTCAGCTCTTGTTGCCCCTTTGCCAGTTCCAGAATTGCCACTTGAACTTGGGCATTCTGTACTTCGAGATTCTTGATGCTTGCCTCAGATTCCATCTCTTCTGACTGAAATAAACAGCGAAGAGATGAGAAACCCGTCATGAGAACCTGTTATGAAATGTGTATGACTGGATGCCATGTATGCAATGTGTATGCAATGTATATGAATGCAATGTATGAAATGCAATGTATGAAATGCAATGTGTATGCAATGCATGTGAATGCATGTGTGCAATGTTTTCAAGGATCATAGAGTCTAGATTTGTTAAAGAAGCAACAAACGTTAGTTAATCAATTTATTCTTTTTTCTTTGCCTCATTTGGGCTTACAAGACAGAAAATAAAATAAATGATCTTTCAGGTCTCCCGCGGGCGCTTTTTCTTTGTCCCCAGGAATGCGTTGATTCTTTGTTCTTCTTGAAGCTGTCTGGTGAGCTCGAATAGCCTTCTCTCATAGTCCTGACAGTGTTCTTTAAAGGTGTCTCTTTCCTCTTTGAGTTGAACCCAGGATTTTTGCAACTCTTCCAAGTCAGTTGGCATATCCGGGTGTAGAATAACTTGAGGTTCGTAACCTTCGACTTCTGATTCGATAGTCACAGGTAGAACAGCGGGATAGGGCATTATGAGTTTTTGAGCATGAGTACGCACCCATCTGAGGTAAAGTTCCATAGGAATAGAATTCCATTGCCCCAGAGTTTTGCTTTTTATTCTATAGACACTGTCCCAAGCCTGTATGAATCTTCGTCGGTGTCTGTGAGAGTCATTCTCGTAGTCAAACACAATGCCACGGATAATCATGTCATGAGGACCGTTGTTTCTTGCATATCCGAATTGGCGTAGAGCTAGAGAGGGATTGTAAGTGATACCTCCTTTAATGCCGAGTAATGGCACGTTAGGGTATTCTCCACAATGATCAATGATAGTAATGTCTCTTTGAAAGAAGTTGTTCCATCGGATATCTGAATGAGATAAAGACATGATTCTGTAAGACCATTGTGCTCTTTGTTCATTTCTCAGTACTGATCGGGGAAGATGACATGTAAACCACCTAGCCAGTAGTGGTATACAGCACATGAGAGTTCCTCGCTTCTTCGTGGTACGAGTGTGTAGAGAGTGTAGGATGTCTCCCAGCAATGTTGGTACCGGGTTGCGAATTAGGAAAAGGTTGATGATGTGTACACTTATGAACTGGTCGGAATTAGGGAACAAAACCAACCCATAGATCAAAAGAGCCATAACTTCTTCAAAAGCTGGATAACTTTTGTTTTCTAGCAGTAGTCGAGCCTTTTCCAGTAAGAATTTGGCAAGCAAACCCTCAACTCCACTCTTTGTTTCCCAATTGGATTTGATTTCTGACTTTTGCAGATGTAAAGCAGCAGCAATGACTTCAGGTTTTGGTTTTCTTTCTAAACCAGTGAAAGGTAATTGATCTCGGATTGGTAATCCAATTAATTCAGAGAATTCTTCCAAAGTGGGTACCAACTGGTAATCAGGAAATGTGAAGCAATGATGTTCAGGGTCGAAGAACTGGAACAGGACCCGTATCATGTCTTCTTCAAACTTTGAGGTAACCAAATGGAGTAGGTGACCATGCTTTTCAGTGAATTGAGCATTCCTGGGGAATTTTGCTACCAAGACTTTGAGTTCAGATGGCACCGTTGAGATATTGATTCGGATGTAATCTCTGGTGGCGGGAGCCATTACCTGCAAAAACAAAAGTAAACTCTTTGATCCTTGAAATGTGTAGTGAAAAATGATGTGTTTATGATGCAAACATGTGGCACACAAAAACAAATCAAACAATAGCCTTAGGTTTAAAGGCTTGCATGAGGTTGATAGGTGATACCCTCCCCTCTGAAGTTGAGTTGGTTGAAAACCTGTCCTAGAATAGTATTCGGGTTCTATGATCCTTGGAGACAACATCTCAATACGGCGCTCGGACGGCCGATCAAGAATATTCCTCGAGGATAGCTAGCTTCGATCAATTTCAAAGCTAGCCACTTAATAGGCCACAAGTCAAGTTCAACTAAAAGGTTCTAAGACAAATTAGTGTTAATGACACTTCGGAAGCCTAATATACTCCTTGATCGCTTTCAAGGGACATCAGTATAAACCAAAGTATCACACTAACGATGACTACCAGATCAACCGTATCGGTACATGCCGTACAGTTTCCTTGGTCTATTGTCATATACTTAAGGTATCTCGAGATTCGGGTTAGAATCTTTCACACAAGCAAAGTACCCAAGCAAACCTGTGAAAAGTAAAGCAATCAGATCAAACAATTGAAAACATCGAAATGATCTATACTCTAAAGGTAACCCCTTTTGAAAACATTTTGAATTTGTATTCCCCAGCAGAGTCGCCAGTTCTGTGGACCGTCCTTTCGGGCCATACCCCTCCCGTGGGTGGGATACGTGAACTGACTCTTTTTTGTCGATCGGACGCTTTCGCGTCTCTTTTGAAAAAAAGTTTACAGAGTCGCCACCGACCTTTTATTTTATCCAATGAAGGAAAGGTTTATAAAAGAAACAGAAAAAAGACCTTTGAGAGATTCTGGGTAAGGGGGTAGGTTATACAAAGGGAAGGTGTTAGCACCCTTTGTATCCATGGTTATCCATGGGCTCTTTAGTTTGCTTAGCTCATTTGCTTTACTTTTCAATTGATTCGGAATGCTTTACCTGTGTTTTTGAAATACCTTTGCAAATAGAATTTGTAATGATCCTTGTGCGGATATATACAAATGCTTGTTTATCTTTCGAAAGATGTTTTGAAAAGAACGTTAATTTTGTAATGATCCGTGTTTGGATGTATACAAAATATTGTCTTTTGGAAAGTTTGTTTTGAAAAACAACAGTGTATGAGAATTTTGTTTGTTTTGATTTTTGAGCAAGCAAACTAGGAGGTCTACCCTGAGTTAGGAGGTCTTTATCCTTGCTCCCTTTAAAAATCTATCCATTCGTCGGATATGAACAAAAGGTTCGATTTTGTACTCGAAACAGTAGAAATGTAACTTTGATTTTGAAAAGAGTGAAAAGGGGTTACCCTAGGAGGTGCAAATGTGATTGTGATTGAATTCAGATATTTATCTTTGAAGTTAGTGATCTGACGGTTCAGTTTTATCTTTGACATACACGCAGTTTATATGGGTGCTGGAAATTAAAATGCGGAAATGTAAAGTGCAGAAAGTAAATCTACGCTATTACATCGATTGTGCGGGAAATGTAAACTAGCCTATTTACATGAATTTGACATCCTATACATTTATCTAGGAATTTTAAATTGCAAGAAATAAAAGGCATATTTTTGTATTTTTGTGATTTATTTTAAATATAATTAATGCATTATTAATTAATTTTAAAATAAAGAAAAGATGAAAAAATGATCAAACTTAGAAAATAAGTTTAGAATATGTACAAAAATGTTTGTTAATTGATTTTAGAACAAAACTAATTTTTTTGTAATTTTTGAAATTGTTTTTGGATTTTTTAAGTTAATTAAAACATAATTATACAAATAATTACACAAATAATTAAAACTTAATGATAAAATTATCCTAAATATGTACAAAATTAGTTTATGATATATAAACAATATTTAACACAAAGAACAATTTTTTTTTGATTTTTTGACTAATTAAAATAATTAATAAGCAAATATATAAATACATACTAATTAATTATGAAAAATATTGAAATTTTGAAGAAAAATAAAATATTTTTGTTTCATAAAATAATATATTATTTTAGAAGTTTAAAATATTTTTTGTGAATTTTTTGGGATTTTTTAACTATTTTTAATTATTTTTGCAAATAAAAATAAAATAAAATAGAAAATTAAAAAGGATACTAATCTGGTGTGGAAGTCAGATGAAGGTGCATGGTGTGGTTGTGTGTTATGGTGTGTTGGATTCATTTTTAATGAAGATCTATGGCCCAGATTGAAGAGAGCATGACATAATGATAAGACTGCATGCACTGAATTCAAAATGAATTCAAACTCTTGATGGGGTCCACACGCGCCAAAGCTGGCCAATGGAGAAGCCAGATGCGTCCACGCGTGCAGTCAAACATTCAACTACACTATTCATCATCTTCTCCAAGTTACCTGCGGATTTAGCTGCGAACTTACCTGCAATTTTACCTGCGGATTTCACCTTCGAATTTCTGGATTTTTGAAACCTACAAAAACGCATGAAAATAAAAACCACAAGGACCCAGATCTACTAAAGATGACCTCCTGAGTCCAATGGTGAGGTTAGTTTTCTCATTTGACCACGTTAAGTATGAACACGAAGAGGTTGAAGCTTTGAGCTTCAACCATGGCACCCCACGATTCAGGGCTTTAAACTCACATGTTAAACGTTAGATCTACCCCATATGATCTCAAATGGATGGCAAAGGCATTAGATTGTGTTTAAATAAGCTTATAGTTTAGATATCACAAGTTGATAATATGCATGAATATGTTATTTTTGAAACACGTATTCTATGAGTATGTAGCCATGGTTATTGCTTCTAACTTACTATATTAAGTGCCAGGAGATGATTAGAGCAATTGGTTTGTATTGATAGTGATTGAAATATGTAATTCGAAAGTTACAAAGTATGGAGAATTTTGAGAATTTTTAGAGGTTTCTTTGCTATACTCTTGCTATCTCTTCGTGTCTCCCTTTGTTGCTGAAGTAGAATAGCTTATTTATAAGCCAAAGGCTGCTTGGAAGTGAAGCAAGAAGCTTTGATTGCTCTTGTTGAAAATTTGATTTTTAAAATATTAAAAATCTTTGAATTGTTGACCAAGTCTTCTTCTATTCAATGCACTTGTCTTGGGCATCAATTTTCTGCAGAAAAATGAAGACTTTGGAGGTGTGTCATACTTGGAGATCAAGCCATCAATTATCCATGCATTTTCTTTTTAATTTTAATCTTAAAGTAAGATAAAATTATGCAAAAAATGGCCAATAAAGATATGGGCTTAATCTTGGTCGTGGGAGGCCCATAGTAACATGGCAAAGATGTTTGGACCATAAAAACTTGGCATCTTTTGGAAAAAAAACATTTTTGAGCAATGTTGATTTCATGCATTTTCCCAAAATTTAGCCAACTTCAACAAGGTGTAAATCCTTCAATTTTTGTCATATGAAGGAGATCTTGCACTTTTTGGAAACCTCAAAGAGTCCTCTAACCAATGTCTTTGGTCTCATATCAAAATGATTTTTGGTTCTCCTTGTGTGTCCATTTGAAAAAAGTGTCTTTTTGTTGACTTTGAAAATGACCTGTAATGTCTTTGGCCATATTTTTCAAATGGTGAATGCTATGACCATGGGATCAATTGCATTTGAAAGATAATTGAATTTCCTTCAAAATGAGCTTTGGTTGACATTTTTTGGATGAAGGATGAGAGAGTTATGATCAGTCAAAGTTGAGTTGACTTTTCAGGCAAAAACCCTAATTTTGAATCTTAGGGTTTTGTTGATTTTTGATCTTTCCTTGATGAATTGTGATCATCCAATGATCAAATGTTGAATCCTTTGACAAAATATGGACTTTGACAAAAAATTTCATTTTTGACTGTCAGTTGACTTTTTTGGTCAAACGGGTCGTCTGTTGACTGTTTGAGCTGCTGACGGTGCGTCTGAGTGAATTGAAGTTTGAAAATTTGTATGATGGTACTTTGAGATGTATGGATGTATATGAAATCCATTTGAGCTCTCAAAACTTGTTGCTCCTGTTAAAACAAGAAAAACCCTGATTAGGGACTGTCTGTATAGGAGGCAGTTAAGCGTACCTGATTTTTGTGCAGTGCTGAGTTTCTGCTAATCGCGTGATATTCAGAAGACTTCTAACACAAAAATCTTGGAAATTTGAATTGTGAATGATTGATTTGATTGATTGTACAAATCACTGAGAATTGTACTGTCTGCAGTCTGGCCGTCAACTGACTGTTCGTGTACTGAAGCAGCAGTTAAAGTGAAAAATCAACTGTCAAAGTTAATTTTCTTTTTTGTTGTTATTTTTGTTTTTGTTTGGTGTGAAGCATGAAAATTTATTTACATGACTTGTTAGAAAACAGAAACATAATAAATAACTGATATTTACAGTATGCGGGCAAAATTACCGATAATAACCTGAAAATTATTTAATGCACAGAAATAGAAATATTTGACTGGCAGAAAATACACAAAATATTATCTTAGTAATTAAGCAATATTATGACAACTAGTACAACATTTAATACTGACAGTATAAATATTACATACTATATTGAAAAGTACGACGAATAAACGGTACGTTTAAGAAAATAAGAAACACGGCAAACTTTAAAAATGACGGTTGATGAACCATGCTATGATCAATAACATGTAGATGATTGGGAGCATAACCATTGCAGGTCCACACTCCTCAGGACTGTGCAGGCAGAAGAAAGTCATGATCACCGTAGCAATGGTGATGACTGTAAGAAACAGTGTCTCTATCCATTTTGCCATTCTTGTTAGGGAAGAAGAAATGATGGATTATGAGGTAGGAATTTGAAAGATGATTTAGAATTTGATGTGAGATTTGTGAAAAGAATGAGAGGTATTTATAGAATGGAAAGATGATAGAGACGTTGGGGAATGATGTGATTCCGTACAAATGGAAATTTTGAGTGGAAGTGAGATTTGAAAGAAAGTGTAAGGTATTGTTGGGAAAAGAGAGATGTGTAGAATAAAGTTGAGATTTGAATTGGAAAGAAGAGATTTGAAAAGATTTTTGAAAATAATGGAATATAGTACAAAAGTTAGTGGGAAACCAAAAACAATTGTTACCAGTACAGTGTGAGTTTCCTGCTTTTGCGCCTGCAAAAAAAAAATTTAACCCTACATGAACTGTGTTAGTACTATTTATCTGTAAAATAAATAAATAGTATTTGTGGTGTAATGAACAGCATTTGGCGTTTGCGTAAGAATAAATTCCACTGTTAGCCAAGTTACTGTGTAAGAGAAATTCTGAAATTTAAGCACTTCATATGTTTAGGATATTTGAAATAAAAAAATCCATGTTTATATGAAACTCTTAATTTTCAGATTGAAGTTTTCTTAAAAAAGATGCGGGCAAATTTTGGGGTATAACAGTTGCCCCTATTCAATCTTCTTAAACCTGAAGAGATTGTCTGAAATCTGAGGGTAGAAGATGATTGAATAAATAGATGCCCTGAAAATTTGCACTTACCTTGATCAGCAGAGATGTTGGAAGTTGCATTTGAATGTTGTCTGTGAAATGTTGTTGGCAGATTGAAACATTACCTGAGATGGGCTTTTCGAATGCCACCTGGACAATGTGTTGATGGTTTGTTCATCAGAATGAATCTGTTGATTATATCTTGATGAAGGACTTGAAAGTTGATCATTGTGGAACCGTCTGAGGTATCACTTTAGATCTGCAAGATTAGATCGTTCTGGAACCGTCAGAGGTATCGCCTTAGATCTGCAAGATTAGATCGTTCTGGAACCGTCGGAGGTATCGCCTTAGATCTGAAATGCTAGATTGTTCTGGAACCGTCGGAGGTATCGTCTTAGATCTGCAATGCTAGATCGTTCTGGAACCGTCGGAGGTATCGTCTTAGATCTGCAATGCTAGATCGTTTTGGAACCGTCTGAGGTATCGCCTTAGACTAGCAATGTTAGATGATAAATGAGTTGAGAATGAGAGTTCTTCAGAGTGAATCTTTGGTTTGATTGTATCTGAAAGGACTGTTTGTCTGAATAAGATTCAGGATGAACACTGCATGTGAGTGAGAACATCTTTGCTGAAGACATCTGTCTACCTGAAAAATCAAGTTAATAATATGCGATGTCTACGATGCATGTATGATATGAGATCCTCGAGCTAGAGGAGAAATATGCAAGTTATGTTGTGTATGAATATGCGTATGATGCATGATTGTGAATGTGAATATGAGTGTGATGCATGGTTTATGCAGCTTAGAGCGTGTCAAGCTCCTGATTGGGAAAATAAATCCCAACTTAGTCGTCAAGAAATGAAGGCATTGTGATTGGGAAAATAAATCCCTGCTAGCCATTTGGAAGTGAAGGCATCGTGGTTGTTGATGATCTTCTGTCTCGCTTGAGTACCCTGGGTTGGGGAAATTCTTTGAGAACCAGGATGTTCTATTGAAGGATCTTTGATTACTGCTCGGGGATGAACAGTAGTTTTGAGAGTTCGGACTGTGACGCCCTTTGAAGTGGGAATGAGGAAGATGCATAATCCTCCGATGCACTATCTGACCAAGTTTGGGTGCGGAGATCACACCTTCTGAAGACAGTAATCTGGAACAACCCTGCTGGGGAATAAGACTTCTTTCGAAAGAAAAATCTTTTTGAGGGATTTGTTGAGGAATGTGTCTCCATTGGGGAAACTTCCTTCTGATGCTGGTTTAGGATAATGTCCAAATAATTGGGACATGTCCGGAATGCTATTCCTGTTTTTCCTGGTAAACATCAATCATATTCAAATGCATATGTTCATTCAAAATATCATTGGGATGCTCGCGTATTCAAAACAGAAAAAATGAAAATGTTAGTTATAAGCTGCATTGATTTTTGAAAAGGTGCCGTGATAGGCGGATTAGTATAGGGAGACAACAATCCTAGAAGTAGGAAATTGTCAGAAAGTTTTGAAAAGTATTTATGAAAAGAAATAGCTATGTGAGAACGATCCAGTCAAGTTTCAATTCTGCTATTGCCAATCTGTCTTCGAGCATCTCATCCCTCACTTGTTGGAAGAAAGTGATTGGACTGATCGGTGTCTTTGAGGTGTTGAACCTTGTCGGTGAGTAGGCAGCTGAGCGGGACATAGTTGTATGCTTTATTCCCTAATTTTTGCCTAGGCTGCCCTTTCAGGTTTTCAGCCTACCGGGATAGTATTTGTTTTGTCTCTAATTTTTGCCTGGATCGCCCTTTCGGGTTTTCAATCCACCGAGACGCTCATTTTTGCCTAAGTTGCCCTTTCAGGTTTTCAACTTAGCGAGCTGTATTTTTTTATTATTTTTTTTTTTTTTTTTTTTTTTTTTTTTTTTTTTTTTTTTAAGCAAAGTACTTTTTGACTATGTCCGCATTCACAGGGTGTGGGAAATCCTCGCCATCCATGGTGGTAAGCAACATGGCACCGCCGGAGAATATTTTCTTGATTATGAATGGTCCCTCGTAGGTGGGGGTCCATTTGCCTCTGGGATCACCTTGTGGTAAGATGATGCGTTTGATAACCAAGCCACCAGTTTGGTATGCTTGACTTTTGACTTTCTTGTTGAATGCTTTGATCATGCGCTTTTGGTATAGCTGGCCATGACAGATAGCTGCAAGTCTTTTCTCATCGATCAAGTGTATTTGGTCGAATCGAGTTTGAATCCAATCGTCTTCGTCTAGATCGGCTTCTTTCATGATCCTTAAGGAAGGAATCTGGATTTCGATTGGGAGAACTGCTTCCATACCGTAGACTAACGAGAATGGAGTTGCCCCTGTTGAAGTACGCGCAGATGTGCGATAACCATGAAGAGCAAAAGGTAACATCTCATGCCAGTCTTTGTAGGTTACTGTCATCTTTTGTATGATTTTCTGGATGTTTTTGTTGGCGGCTTCGACAGCGCCGTTCATCTTTGGTCGATATGGAGAAGAATTATGATGTTTGATCTGGAACTGCGTGCAGAGTTCAGTAATCATTTTGTTGTTTAGATTCGTGCCATTGTCAGTGATGATCCTTTCGGGGATGCCGTACCGACAAATGAGATTGTGCTTGATAAACCTGGCTACCACATTCTTGGTGACAGAAGCATATGAAGCTGCCTCTACCCACTTTGTGAAGTAGTCAATAGCGACCAGGATAAAGCGATGTCCGTTGGAAGCAGTAGGTTTGATTTCTCCAATCATATCAATACCCCACATTGCGAAAGGCCAAGGAGCCGTCAGAACGTTTAATGGAACTGGAGGTACATGCACTTTGTCGGCATATATCTGGCATTTGTGACAAGTTTTGGAATGATGATGGCAATCTGTCTCCATGGTAGACCAGTAGTAACCTGCTCTCAAGATCTTTTTAGCCATTGTATGTCCGTTGGAATGAGTACCGAAGGTACCATTGTGTATGTCTTCCATGATTTGTTCTGCTTCCTTCTTGTTTACGCAACGAAGTAAAGTCGAGTCATGGTTGCGCTTGTACAAAGTTCCATTGCTTAGGAAGAATTTGGAGGCAAATCTCCTTAGAAACTTTCTGTCGTTAATAGATGCCCCTTCAGGGTACTCCTGGGTTTCGAGATACCTTTGTATTTCATGGAACCATGATTTGTCTTCCATTTGTTTGGTATCGATCTCATTGCAATAGGCTGGTTCGTCTTGCCTGTAAATGGTGATCATAGGAGCTTCGTCGTCCCAATTGACTTTGAACATGGATGACATGGTAGCTAAGGCATCAGCTAGTTGATTTTCTTCGCGTGGGATGTGTTCGAAAGTGATCTCCTCGAAGTAAGGAATCAAACTCAACACATGTCCTTTGTATGGAATTAGATTTGGGTGCTTTGTGTCCCATTCCCCTTTGACTTGGTAGATTACCAAGGCCGAGTCTCCGTAGACTTCAAGGAATTTGATTTTTAGATCAATTGCAGCTTTGAGACCCAGAATGCATGCTTCGTATTCGGCTATATTGTTGGTGCAATTGAAACACAATCTGGCGGTGAAGGGTGTATGACCTCCTGTGGGGGAAATGATCACAGCTCCGATGCCATTGCCGAGCGCATTAGAAGCTCCGTCAAAAACCATAGTCCATCGGGATCCTGGTTGTTTGTAGTCATTGACTAGCATAATGTCTTCGTCTGGGAAGTCAAAGTTCAATGCCTGATAATCATCTACTGCTTGATGAGCTAAATGATCAGCTACCACACTTCCTTTGATTGCTTTTTGCGAA